>NC_081190.1:52270769-52448269 GCF_902713425.1 Acipenser ruthenus | reverse complement strand
AACTGGTAGTAGCTTTCACATTGGTCAAGAATTGAGATAAAATATTACAAATCTATAGCATGATTCTCTCAGGGGCTTGCTTCCTGTTTTTGCCAGTCTCAAGTCTTGCTTCTTTAATTCATCTCAATTTCTGTTTAATTTCACTCAGTCTGGCTGATTTGTCTAGAGAAAAATGTAAAACTATATACATGAAATTCATGGCTAAAAATTAAAGATTTTACAATATTAAAAAAACTAAAGCAAGCATGAAGCAGATTATGGATATAACTGAATTATTAAGTATTACAAAGTACATATTAAAAAAACACAAATCTCTGACAGATGCTGCTGCATTAGCTTATCACTTGAACTCTCCATGGTATGAATGGTAAATCAAATATATTAAGACTTATCTTGAGACTATAAAATTAAACTGCTTTATATGTTTTACATTTCAAATATTACATTGATAATAATATAACTGATACATTACGTTTTCAGTCTAGTTTTGCATATAAAGCATTTCACGATTGTATGTCATTTGCCATTGTCATTTGCCACAGTCATTTGTCAGTGCCACAGTCATTTGCATTTACATTACCTTGAATTGTGGTTCATCAATTCTTTCTTCATCAGCTTTTAGCTAAAATGTAAAAAGGATGCAGGCAATTATTATAAAAAAAAGGTTAATGAGCTTGGATAGTTTCTGAGAACCTTTTCATTTAAAATAAACATATTAGGATCTAAGAGATCTAGAGATTTTACCAGTACCACGACACAGTGAAAATGCTAAGTATGTGTTACATACACAGCATTATAAAGTGTTGTTCTGCATTAAGCATATAGCATTCGCATTTTAACATGAATACAGCATTGTGACAGAGCTTGAATGATTCTTGGTGTTAGATCTCCCTCCCGACCTGCGAGGCAGCTGATAAAGGGAACAGAATCCCCTGCACTAAATGGCACAACAGTTTATTTCCAGGGTTACGTGGAAGTTGGCCATCTTGAAAGGGGGCAAAGCTATGGTATACAAACTCAATGACCCAGACGGGAAACGGCGTGGCATCCGCAGATTGGAGGAGCGGATGTGCTTGTTGTCCAAGGGGTCATGGGTGACGTTATAAAAAGGGGATGTAGTGATGTGATCTGTTCCTTTGTGAATGGTTACATTAAATGACCAGAAGAAGAACCTGTGCTGTGAAACGTGAGTGTTTTGTTTGTTTTTGTTTGTCGTTAATAATACTGTTTGTAATTATTTGGATGGCTGACACGATCCGGAGCTATCGCCAAAGTCCAGCACTAAAACCGGATCAACAACACTGCACTTTTGTTGTCACGAAAGAACTGTATTCACCACAAGCACTAGAGCATGCACTGTGGACTGGTGTTTGTGTTTGTGTATGTGTTACGTGTGGGTGAACTGAAACGGGACTGTTATTATTTCGGGGCAAACCCAAGGATTATAAATAAGCAATACACGCCGCTGTATTGCTTCATTAGCATTGTTATTGTTTACTGCTGTTAGCCATCAGGAAGTGGATTATACAATTAAACCTTCATTGCACCTGGATTATTGTTGTTTGTCTGATTATTGATCACCTGCACCTGCACACTGTTAACCACTTTGCCACAAGCATTTACATCATTAGCATTAACATGTCACAACCGGCGTTCTGTAGTCTCTCATATCACAATGTTAAAAATGCCTCCAACAGGCCCGGCTCCAGCTCCTTTAGGTTGGATGGGCCAGTAGACCTCTTAGAGGGGTGTGATAGAGAGAGAAAGGATCAATGCTGTAAATCTCCCTCTAGAAAGGGCGCTGTGCAAGGGGGAAGGTAAGTTGCCTTCTAGATCTGCCTCGGTGGTAGGTGGAAACCGGAAGGTGACCATATTAGGAGGGGCGTGTAGCTGCAAGTACTCAGGACGATTCCATTGTAGTCAGCTGTGGGGCAGCCCTCTATTGGAGAAACCAGACGACGCGTTGATTGCAGGGAGGAGTTTTCTGGGTACAAAGGGGAAGCAGCTACGTCAGTATCTCCCCTTGCGCTGAGACAATAATTGACCGGCCGGAGCTGGTGTATGTTTGTTTGTTTTGTTACGTGTTTGTGTGTTTTCGTAGAGGAGCAGGAGGACGAGAGGCTGTCGCTACCAAGCCAGCACTAACCCCAGAGCACTCCCCTCATCGCACAGCACAACACAGCACAGCGCACGCACCAACCACAGTCCCCTTTGGAGAGAGCACAGTTTCGTGCACAGAGGATTGTGGTTAAGGAGTGTCTTTTTGTTTGTTATTTTTGTTTTGTTTTGCCCTGATTACCATCGCGGGTATCAGGGGGTATTATTTTCCTGTCTGGATTATTTTTGTGGATATTTCTGTTCTTGTGTGGATTATTAAATTACTTATTTTGGGAGAATACGTTTGGACATTTGCAGTCTTTTGCACCACATCATTCATCCTGTCACAAGGGGTCCACTTAGACACATGCTTGTAAACATAGTAATTTTTCATTGCAGTAATACAGGCTTATATTCAATTCCTTATTCAGCAAAGGTTATGCATCTGCATGTTCATGCAGAACTTTACAGACAGCAGCACAGTCTGCATCTGTGTTGAGTTTTTTAAGCAACATAGGTTTATCTACAACAATTTCATTGGCCATGTCATTTTTGTCAACAACAGCTATCATCTGAAGAGGCTGTAGCATGGTAGCATCAAGAAATGTACTAGATTGGAGTACAAGGCAAGACAAAGACTTCATTAAATCCAGATTCTTTTGAGAAAATCTGTTGTTAATAATCAGGATCTTATTCTTGATATACTGATTCCAAATTTAATAAAAAAATAAATACAGTGGGGTGGACTGAGAGTCCTCTTATCCCTCGGCCAACTGGACCGCTGCATCCAGTGTGGTGGGGCGGTGTCTGCTGACCCAGTTTCAGGTTTCTAGTCCCAGCACCTGCACAAACTGTTCAGTAGCAACCAGTTTGGTCACCTCATCGGCGGTGCAGGTGCCAGGGCAGAGCCACCGGGTCAACAGATCCACCAGCTGTTGTGCCACCATGCAGGGTCTGACTCCTGCAGGTCGCTGGTATTCCCGGGAACCAGCGACGGTGCATCTCTTCTGTGATATCCAGTCGCTGGAGTATGGCCTGCTTCACAAGGTCCTAATCTAAAGCGACCTCAAGGCTTGGTAGGATGCTTGGGCCTCCCCGATCAGTTTGGGGTCCAACTGGGTAGCCCACCACTCCCGAGGCCATTGGGCTGCTATTGCCTGCCTCTCAAAGGCTACCAGATAAGCCTCAGGATCATTCACCACCCTTGTTTTTGGCAGTGGCACTGCTGGTTCGGCTGCCAGTTCCCTCCTCTGGTTGGCTGCCAGGAACATGGTGTTCATCTGCTCCATCACTGCCGTCAACGTTTCCTGATGCCTCCACTCCTGTGCCTCCATTATTGTCGTCATCAACACTGGATCCATGTTATAATCCCACTCTGCCACCAAGTATACAAAGGCAATGTCCAAACAGCAATCAGTGAAAAACGTCCGTATTTAATAAATCAGCACAAACAATAAATCAGTCGCCCCTATACCACAATCCTCTGTGCACGAAACTGTGCTCCTTGGGAAGTGGTGCTGGTGCCCGTGTAGTGCTGTGCAGTGGGGTAGACAAACAAAACAACAAAACATGCTCCAGCTGCGCAATCACGTTTTAGCGTAAGGGGCCGTACTGACGTAGCTGCTCCCCTTTTGTACCACCAAACTCCTCCCTGTAATCAACCCGGCGCCATGGTTTTTCTAATCGTTGTCTGCCTTGTGGCTGATTGCAATGGAGTCCTTCAATGTACGTGCAGCTACATGCTCCTCCAATATGGTCACCTTCTGGTTTCTGCCTACCGTCGAGTCTGTCCATCTAGGAGGAAGCATAATACCAACCTTACACAGCACCCTTTCTGGTCGGGAGGGAGATTTACAGCTTGAATGCCTTCTCTTTCTGTCACAGACCCTCAATATCAGACCCAGGACAACTGTTTAACTCTTTTAGCGCAAGCCTGTCTCCAAACAGCCAATTTCAAACTTGATCACATCCTATGAGTTCTGTTACAGCCTCCATGTCATGGATCTATCAAAGTCCAGTCAGGGAAGTGGCTACTACATGGGCAAAACTAAAATCTGTCCCAATACAGGACATCTGCAATGCTGCTGCCTGGGCCCCCTTCGAGACCTTTATTAAACATTTATAGCTTGGATGTGTCTTACTCTCAGCCTAGTTTTGCTCACTCTGTTATCTGTGGCTTCCTCTTCTAACATCTAACCTACCACCCTGTTGTCTACATTCTTTGCTATGGTTCACCTTGTGTGTGGAGTTCATTGGACAAGGTAAGAATACGAAGATTACCTGTAATATGGTTTCTTAATTTGGACATTGATCTATGATGATGTGGGCTTTTTATGGAGGGGGGGAACTGACTTTGGTGTCAAAAATGATTATATTACAATGATCTCTGAGTAAGAGGTTTGTTTCTCCTGACCCAAGCAACATGGAGACCGGGAGTTCACTTTGTGTGAGGAGTTCATCATCCTGCAAAGAAATCATATAACAGGTAATCTTCGTGTTCTGTTTTCTAGCCAAAGTAAGACTAAATCTTATGTTGCTTTTATGTTACATTTAGATTTTATGTAATTGTCGCCATTTCTTTCTCCCATCAATATTTTTTCTTGTGTTAGCTGCAGTTACTGTTTAAAAGTTGGTTCAGTGCCACGTGATTTGAAACGACACTATCTGGTGTACATCCATGGTGTTTAAGTTCTAAAGAAAAACTCACCATCTGACGGTCCTTCAGGGGATTTTTCACAAATGTAGTTAACGCATAATTTCGGCAGCTGCTGACAAGTAAGACACTGTGCACTGCAGTATCTTTTCATCATAGATTTTTCAAATAGATATCATGCTACACCAGTGAAGCAGACTTTCAGCCATAGTGAAGCAGTTGAGAAATTCCTCTCCAGCTTGAATTATTGCATCTGTCACAGATTGATGGAAGGTACTAATTAGACTGGGTTAGTTCACACTGGGGGGTAAGATGTGTAGCCCTAGAAATGGAATTCCAATAGTGGGTACTTGCTAAACATTTGAAATGGAATAGATTCTGTCATATTAGGGGTTGGGAAATCTACTTGTCTGGGCAAATTTACTGTAGTGACGTTTCATTCTAAAACTGCAATAACAATGCTCTTGACATGAAATTATTATCCCACCCTTTATTTCACGAATGGAAACTGTTTGCCATGATGTCATTATGTTTTCAAAAAAAAAAAAAAAACATGTTTGTATACTAGAAGCAGTCGCTCCCATTATAAACATGATACACTGTATCCTGAAGGTCATAGTTCAGTATGACATCATTATTTTTAGAAATTGTGTTTTTTATATTTCAATATCAAATACAGAATAATATTTTAAGTTGTGATTTTAAGGTACCCATTTAAAAATGAAAGGTGCTCCTCACTTATACTGCAAGATGCTCTGTTTAGAACGTTGATTGCTCACCTGTGATTTTGGTGTCATTGTATATTTCAGGAGTTTCGTCAGGAAGTTCTCTAAGCTATCCAGGGCAAAACGACATCTCATGTACTCCTAGTGTTTGAAAAAAGGAAGCCTGTTCCTCTTAAATTGCATACACCCAAAATGATTGAAGTTTAAGTAACTTGAATTTGAAAATGATAATCAAGTGCACCAATAGGTTCATTTAATTAAACCATATTAGAAGGCTGAGGTACAATAAGTGGAACATTGAAACTAAGAGCAAGAAAAAGATGACTAACATTAATCCAGTAATTGTATTATTTTATTTGTATTTTTGTATTGTATTTTAAACAGCAACTGCTTTGCATACAGGCGTAGGGACACCAACATTTGCAGCTTGTAAAGAGCATATATTTAGGTCCTTCATCATTTTTAGATAAATTGAATAGACACCAGTGTGTCACATAATGAGCTTAATGAATTGGCATAATGAATTGGCATAATGAATTTACCTTAAGTGTGTGTGGTCTGGGCTGCAGTGTACTGTGAAGTACGGGTTGGGCAGTGTGAGCTCAAATCTTTCAAGCTGAACACATGGGTAATAACAGTAATACCGTGCAGTTTGCTTGACAGACCACCTAGCTACCAAAGCTAGCATTGTAAACTGTTTCATATTTATTTGATACAATTAGTGATGGGACAAATATCTGACGATAAAAAACAATCACAAGTTTTTTAAAATACAAAAACAATAACAAATACGCAGCGCTTTTATCCGCGCCACAAACAATAATACAAATAATAATTAAACACAGTGCACATATATACATAGGGGCGGGACACTCCGCCACACATGCCCCCCCTTGTGCGCAGCACACATGGCCTTTTCGGCCACCTCCCCCTTAGTCCCCAAAGTCCCAGCTAGCAGGCCCGGCCCAGGAACAGGAGCAGCAACTGGCCAAAGGTGGCGGCCACAGTGGGATGTCCTCCTCCCCACCCAAACAGCTATAGCGTCCCGGTGGACCGTGCACAGGCCGGCTCCTCCGGACCTCCCCCCCTTCTTCATGGTCGGCAGCTCCCCTCCATGGGGCTCCAGTCACCCGTTCTCCCGCAGCGAAATTGCTGCGGGAGGAGCTGGTCTCCTGACCCCCCCCCCTCCCCCCCCCCCCTTCTTCATGGCTGGCAGCTCCCCTTCGTGGGGCTCCAGCCACAGTATTTCCTGCCGCATGGCAGGACTAGTAGCGGCCCCAGGCGAAGCAGGACCCTCGGGAGGTGACAACAGCAGCAGCATCCGCTCTGCTCCTGGCGGTGGAGGTGGCGGAGGCAGAGGGAGCTCCCGCTGCTCTGCTCCTGGTGGTGGAAGCGGTGGAGGTGGTGGAGACAGAGGCAGCTCCCGCTGCTCTGCTCCTGCTGGTGGAAGCGGTGGAGGAGGCAGAGGCAGCAGGTACTCTTCCTCTGTTGCTGGAGGCCTAGGTTCTGGACCTGCGGGCTTCCCCCCCAGGCACTGGATGCACGGGCTCCTCCCTTCTGGGCGCTGGATGCACGGGCTCCCCCCATCTGGGCGCTGGATGCTTGCGCTCCCCCCTTCTGGACGCTGCATGCTCTTCGTATTGCGTGGGGCATATGGCCAACATGTGCCCATATGCCCCACAGCCAGAGCACAACTCCGCCACAAGGTTCGTAATATAAACCTCCCAGCCATCATCCCCGATCTCCTCCTGCTGTTGCGGTTGCCGTTTCTGCTGCAGCTTACCTCTCCCCCTTCTCTTCCTGCTCCTTCTCCCTGCCTTCCTCTCCTGGGCCGGTTCCTCCTCCTCGTCCTGGAAGGGGCAGATCGTTACCATGTGCCCGTACACCCCGCAAGCAAGGCACCAGCCTTGGTCCTCCAGCCTTCCATTTTTATTTATTTTATTTATTTTTTTCCCAAAACACAAAAAAAACACTTTTTTGAAAAAAAACGAACAAAAAAAACGCCCTTTGCTGTTCCTGGTCCGGCTCCTGGAGGCGTTGTTTGTCTCAGGCAGGACACCATATGTGGCCGAGCTGTTGCTGCGATGACATCACGGGCCAGGAAGGAACGACACATAAACAATGAATGGGCGGGTGAAGCTGAACGCAACGGCACTCAGCGTTTTATTAAATAAACAAAACAATTTAAACAAACAAGACAGAAACAAAAAGGGCACGTTGGCCAAACAAATAAATATCGTGCTGGTGTAAACCAGCATGCTTAGCAGTTATTTTTAAGTTTAGTTTTCGCTCTCTCCTCGCTCTCTCCGCTCTCACTCCTAATACACTCTATAAAGCCGAAACGAAAATGCTTTCATTTGCTTTGAAATAATGTCAAACTGGTTAATACACTAGCAAGCACTGGTAAAATCAGTTCAGTTTTATATGATGCAGAACTCATTTATTTTAACATTTTTGTTTTGTTTTGTTAAAGGCTTTCTAACAAGTCTGGCACAAACAATTTTGGCTGTTAAAAAAAAAAAGCACTGCATGCAACCGTCTGATTGATGGAAGTATTATTGGCGATCCAATCAAAACCACCAATACAGCCATAACATTAATTTTCGTTGTCAGATGCAATAATCTGTGTGTGTGTGTGTTTGTGTGTGTTTATATGTATGTATGTATGTATGTATATATATATATATATATATATATAGAGAGAGAGAGAGAGAGAGAGAGAGAGAGAGAGAGAGAGGGTTTATGTGACGTCATAAACTACGGGACCGTAAACTGTCACAGAAACCCAAGATGGAATTATTTTCTTTTAACTCACTGAAGCCTGTCTATTATTTTTCATAATACATGGATATTAGTATCTGAAGCCCACCTATTTAAGCCATAGTGCCCATCGATGATGGCTCTGTGTATGTTAGTTGACCGCGACAGGAGTTATGCATCCCGAGCCGAAGGCAAGGGCACTAACGAAAGTCAAGGTCAACTATCACACCGTAGAACCGTCATCGAGAGGGCACTATTGCTATTAAAAATGATTTTTATCATTGTTTTCTTAAAAAAAAAAAACATGACAGGACATTGCCTGAGAAATGAATGGAGCAATTACAGTCTGTGTACGATGGAGTCTGAACTACCAATACAATCTCTCATTAAATAACACTCTAAAAAGCCTCCTAACTCACCATGTTTCTACCTTCAGCCATGGGCGTCTGCAGAATTAATTCTAGGTGGGGGCAAGGTGTTTAAAATTAGTCGGGGTAACATACTAATTATTCGATTTATAAGCTCATTTATATTTACAACTCAGACTTAAGCTGGCATAGGTCTGGATGGCAGCAGAGATCCTTCTCATTTTCAGGTTGTGTTTACACTTGTCTATCTTTATTTAATTTAAGAGCACAGACTGTGCTGCACGGTACGTAGTAGTACAGAGGAGTCATCTATTCGGGTGATGATGTCATGTTTTTTAAAGCTATTGGAAAGCCCACCAAGCTGATCAAAAGGACAAGCTGGCTGTCCTGCTCAAAGGCGGGGCAGACTGTCCAGGGATTCTTGTGCAGGACCTTTTTTTTTTGTTTTGTTTTGTTTTCGCTGGCAGGAAATAACTTGTGCGTTCAGTAGTGCAGATTACAGGGACAGAAAGGCAGTGCGACGTTAAGAACTTACCTGGGTCAGGTCTGGGTCTTGAGTCTCTCCCCGTAGGAAGGACTCCTCATCCCAGGAAGCCGCTATAGACAGCACGTCCTGTTCCCCCTCGCTCATTACCACGTCCTGCTGTGAACCCTCTGGAGTGACCAACGGCCAAGTCGGGGTCTGCTGTAGGGCAGGCACAGGGTGTGAAGCCTGCTGCCTGCTTAAGTGTTTGAGTATTTGGGCCATCTGGCCCTTTAACTCGGCAATGTCCCTTGCCTGATCAGCGTTCCTCGCTCTCTTTCTACCCCTCAAGAGGGATCTAGAGCGGTTGCTGGACAGACTGGCTGAAGCCTGCGCGCAAGGTATACTGTGCACCGGGCTCGAGCGCTGGTGGCGGGGGGAGGGCTGGGATCCCGAGGCTGAAGATGGCTCTCCCAGGCTAGCCGCAGAGGTGCCTGTGAACTGCGCCATTCTGTTTTGCAATGTTTTCTCCTTGGATCCGGCGCAAGCATCGAAGCTCTGGAGCATCGAAGAGGTCGAAGCACCGAGGGATCGAGGCACCAAAACCCTCGAGGGGATCAAGTGCGCTAGTGCAATATGTTATTTTGGACCGAGGGCGTCGATGCACTGAGGTGTCGATGTACTGGTGTCGAGGGTGCTGAAAAACACAGAGGACAATGCTGTAGGGAGCTGTGGAGCGTTGCAGGCGTCGAACACCGAGGCGACGAGTCCTCGAGGCACTGAGGATGTCAAGCACCGAGGTACCGAGGCTATGGAGCACCGGGGACCCAAGGGTCTTGAGGGTACTGGAGCACAAGGCTTAAAAGACCTCGAAGCGTCGAAGCATTGAGACGTATTGTCCTCAAGGCACCAAGGGTGTCGAAGCACAGAGGTACCAAGGCTATGGGGCTTCGGGGCACCGAGAGCACCAATGCACAGAGGTTACAAGCCTCGAAGGTGTCAAAGTGCCGAGGTGTATCGTCCTCGAGGCACCGAGTGTGTCGAAGCACCGAGGTACCAAGGCTCTAGGCCAGTGTGACACCGAAGGCGCCGCTACACAGAGCTCAAAGGGCCTCGAGGCTTCGAAGCGCTGAGGTGTGTAGCTCTCGAGGCACCGAGGATGCCGAAGCATCGAGGCACCGAGGTTATGGAGCACTAAGGCACGAAGCCACCAATGTCGGGAAGCACTTGAACACCGAGGGCGTTGAGGCTTTAGTGCACTGATGGTGCCGAAGCACCGAGGCTCTGAGGCACCAAGCACCCGAGGGTATCGCGGGCGTCGAGGTCTAGACACTGGGCGCCGAAGCACTGAGCACCAGGTACCAAGGGCAAAGCACCAAGGTACTGGGCTGAGTGTCTGTGTCTGGGCTGGAACCAGGAACAGCGCGTAGCTTGCAATGGTGTGGAGCGTAGCCGACAGACAGCTGCAGTGGAGTAGAACACCTAAGATGGCGTCTGGACAGCATGCAGTACACAGCCGGTGCAGCGCGTAGCTTGCAGCGGGGTGGCACAGCCTACAGACCTGGAGAAGCGAGACAGAAAGAAAAAACACTTTTTAAAATGTTTTTATATACCTACTCACCGCTTTATGGGTGAGTGGATCAATGTGCTTAACTACTCAACAATAGGGCCAGATAGGGCCTAATGGAGGATGCACAGAGTTGTTATTTATTGAATTTTGTAAAACTGCAAAGCAAAGATACACAGACACTCGACAGTAAAAAAAGAAGCAGTAAAGAAAAAAAATAGTAATACACAACCGATAGGGGCACTAGGAGCCCTCGAGTGAACAGCGACGGCAGAGTGCGGCTGGACTCGCTGGAGGGTGTTTTCTCCCTTCTCTTTTTTTTTTTTTTTTTTACAGCTGCAAAAAGCAGAGCAAAATGATAGAAAGGTACATGCAGCAAGCTGCAGAGGTTAGAAAGCAGACTACGATCGCTATGCGATGTAGGCTGTCGAAGAAAGAGATTTTTTTTTTTTTTTTTTTAACGAAACGCAGTTGCGTAGCGTTAGCTCAGCCTTCAGTTGCCAAATTTCTGATTCCGGGGAAGTGGCAAGTCTACTTCCAGCAACTACAGAAACTACAGAAAAAAAACTTGAGAGAAAGCTCTTAAAAGAGTCAATCACACAACTGGAAGAGGTTAGTGTTATACTCACCCTACCTACCTGTTTGTGAAAGGCAAAAGAGGCTGAAGTCTCCGTGCAATGACTATTTATTACCTCGGAAGTCGGGACCGAGGACGTCACTCCACGGAGGGGCCTATCAGCAGCTTTGATATAAAATGCTCAGCAAATACCTGACAAGCAGGCATATCCCAAAAGTACTGTTTTGGCGGTCATCTTCGAATTGAAAGGGAGCTGTTAATTACAGTGGCGCGGTACCACCACAGGGTTGAGTAGGCACTTTATTGTTAAACACCAATTTTTGCACTTTTTTAATAATTTTGACCCCGTTAAATGGACTGGCACAACATCTTGCATTGATGGTCTTATAGGGTACATCTCTTAACGTGACCAAATTTGTTCTAGTCAGATGTGCAGTTTTTGAAATCTTTTTTTTTTGTTTGTTTATTTTTTTAAGAGGCCTAGCGCTGAGAAAGTTTGGCGTTTTAGACTGAATTTTTTAGAGTAGGAAGGGGATGGCCCAAAGATTATGCTTTTACTGGTAATACAAAAATATTAACATTTAGTGTTTAAAAAACACTGCATTTATAGTGAATTTCTGTAAATGTAAAATGGTGAAATGCCAGGCTACTCTCAGATCTGTAGTTCTGCAGGAGTCTTAAACAATGCAAGCTCTCAAGAGTTCACAGCACACCGCTTTTCAGGAAGTTTGGTGTAGAAACGTCTTACGTATCCCAGTTTATAAAGCACAGATTTTATTCTCTGTGAAATAATTAAATTAACATTTTAAATTTGACAGCAGATAGTATATGTTTTTAAGAAACTAGGGTTTTTGTGAATACTGATGGTGTTTTCCTTGAAAATCAGATTGCTCTAGCTAAAGTGCATTATGACATCATGCATTACTAAGAGGGGCTGTTTTGTACTTGTTTGTTTATTCTTCTTCTATGGGTCTGCATAAAGCATTGTTTCTTTAACAAAGGGCAACATATACAAAGGTAAATACATTTGTATTCATGTTGTACTTTCTGTACCTTTACCAAAGGTATTTTTTGGGCATTGCATTTAAATCATTTCCTTTTAAATGCATTTCCTTGAAGCAGTGTACTAAATCAAATTTTGTACGTGAGTGCCCAACAGACACATGTTGCTTACAAAATGATCTAGATATTCTTTCACATTTTTTTCACGAAGTACATATAACTTTACATACTTCACTCTATCACTGCATTATGTTTTTACAACAGTTTTATTTTCTGTTCTTAGTTATATTCTGTGGAGGCTGTGTGGTCCAGTGGTTAAAAAAAAGGTTTGGAACAGGAGATTGCTGGCTTTAAATCCAAGCTCAGCCACTGAGTCACTGTGTGACCTTGAGCAAGTCACTTAACCTCCTTGTGCTCTGTCTTTAGGATGAGGTGTGAAACCAAGGTCCTAATTTAAGTGATCCTGCAACAGTGATTGTTGTTGCATAGTTCACAGCTTAGCCTCTGTAAGTTGTCTTGGATAAAGGTGTCTGTTAACTAAATAAATAATATTATCATATACTGCTAATGTAGTTATTCATTATAAATAAAATGATTAAACAGGAAACTTGTTTTCATGTCTTGTACAATAAAATCATTTTTATACTTTTTACTCAACTCACTAAGTTATGCTTAAGTTTAAACTGAGTATAATTAAATAACTTGCTGCTGGCCATTTACAAGATTGTAATACTGTACCTCTAGTAAGGTGTGTCAGTGCTCCGGCTCTGAGACACACAGACCTATGCGTGATGACTATCATAGTATCATGCTTAAGTCTGAGTTTTAAATGTAAATGAGACTTAGAAATCTAATAATTATTATGTTCACAAGCTCTTTTGTGTTTTTATGTTTTTATACTGTTTTAATGTCTAAAATGTACATTTAATTTTTAAAAAGTTTGTGGTAAACCATGACGATTAATACATTAATAGCTTAAGTAATCACAAGGGCAAACTTCAACAAAACACTCACGCATGCGCATATCTCAAAGTAGTGCAAAATTCCGCAAGGGGCTCCAGCAGAATAAATCCCGCTGCTGGCCTCCGCGACAAAAAAATCTCACACAGAAAAAATAATTTCTAACGGACACGGACATTTTGCCTTCGAATATTCCGTGGGCCGGATGACATCGCTTCAGGGACCGGATCCTGCCCACGGGCCGTATGTTTGGCACTCCTGATCTAGATGGATTTATCTTTTAACTTGACGATTTGACTATAATACCGTCTTGACACTTAACGCAAGTATTTCTGTGGAAAAATCAGTAGTATTTCCTTCCCAACTCGGGTAACTTGGAAAAGCATGGAAACGAGGTATTGGACTGTATCTGTGTTTATACATAGGGCTAAGGTTTGCATGGCAAATAAAAAGAGGAAAGGGTTAATAGAGCAGCCCTGTCAAATCCCTTTACCAATTTGAGGTGCCATTTCACAATTTAACTGAACTGTTGCAACCATTATACAGAGTTAGATTACCTTTTGAAAATATAAAACAAAAAAATAAACTCATGTTTAACGGTATCAAATGCTTTATAAAAATCCAAAAAATAAGCTCCAGCAATCTTCATTTATAATATCACTATAATCTATGAAGTCCAGTATCAGATGAATCTTATGTGAGGTAGACATATATATATATATATATATATATATATATATATATATATATATATATATATGTCTACCCCACATAAAACCAGACTGTGATTCATCAATAATTGAATCCATTCCCTTTTTTAGTCTACTAGCAAATATTAAAGCCAATAATTTTGCTTCCAGTTTTCTAAAAGTAGAATGTCCTTATTTGATTTAGGTATAAAAGAGATTAAATATTATTTAAGGGATAGAGGTAATTCTTCTCTCTCAATGGCTTTATTAAACATAGATAGCAGAAACTGTCTGTGTTTAATAGCATTAGATTTTCTTGAAAAACTTTATAAAATTCACTAAACTATCATTAACAGGAGATGTGTTGTGTTTATGCTTGTTAATATTTGCTTTAATGTCCTCAGTATCTAACTTCTTATCACATACACTCTTAAATTCTTCATTGATGTTTTTTGCATTTGCCTTGATTGAATTAAAAAATGTATATCAGAGTCCATGTCAGAGTTCTGTTGAGATGATGTATATACTTTTAGGTCTTTTGTATTTTGTGTAATATATTCTGTGACTGTTTCATTTATGCCCTGCTTTTCAGTCAGATTTATGATTTTCTTTACAATGTCATTTTCTTTTAACCTTTTAAATCTATCTATCTCCTTTCCTCTCTTCATAGTCACGGATCTTACCTCAAATTTAATAAATTCCCAATATTTACCAAACATATTCATTGACTTTGCTTGGTTCCAATAATAATTAATAATATGCTTAACTTCCCCCCCTAAATTTGTCATCCTCTAAAAGTCATCCTCTAATGTTAAAATCACCACCCCAAATTATCTTAGCATCAGGGAATTTGTTTAAAATTTTGTTCAGTTCTTCCTCAATATTTTCAAACAAAATGTGTTCATTGATTTGCTATTCGTTTGCTGTTTCCACCACTGAAGAATGAAGACGGCAAGTCTCGCTTAATTAAAAACTTATATCCCAAAGTGTCTCTCAATTATTTATATTTTATTAAGAACAAGATAAAAATAAAAACTAAATAACGCTTATGCTTTTCAACATGCAGCTGATATTCATTGTCTATGATCCTCATTGTCTAATTGCATAAAATCATAGTCTAATCAATTGGTTCAATTACCACCTTTAGAATGAAATGCAGATCTATTAGATATGTTATTAGACATTTCATCATAAAACACACAATGTATTAACAATTTATACATATCCAAAAACAGACTGTTAATTCAATTACAATGAAAGAAATATTCCCAATATATTACATTAATAACATTAGAAACAATATAATTAATTGATTAAATTTATATCATTGAAAAACAATCCTAAGCATGTCCAACAACAATTCAAATATAATATTCATAATTATGTCAACATTAGAAAAATACCATTAGAGACATACCAATATACTTAACCTATTATAAATTTCATATTGGAGAACAAGATACAGAAACAAAAAATTCCCTATAAGCCATCCAACAGTAACTTGTACATACGGAATTTCAGGGCACAGAATGAAATATTTTTTCTTTTAATTGTTTTTTTTCTGGGACGAAGCATCTTGTGTGTGTTAGAATTGATTGAGGCATCTTTGTAGCACCGATATTTCTACTTTCTACAAAGTATTAAGGACCGACAAAGGATAAGGTTAGTTACCAAGGCTGCTCAAAGTTTGTGATTTTAAACAAAAAGTTTATTATCCCTTAATAATGAGTACTTTTTAATAAATTATGAAGCTTACGGGAGCAAGTGAATGTCTCTCTGTAACGGGGAGATCTGTGCTGACTATCTGGCGCATGCGTGGTACTGCAGGAAGGGGGCAACAGCCTCGTAGATCTGCCTGTCAGTCATGGCAGTGACACAGAGAGGTGGGGAAGAGGGTGTGTTGGCTTTCCCTCTCTCTGAATGGCTGAGAGGCGGGCCTTGGAGGATTGCTCGGCCCATAAGTACTGCGCTTGGTTATGCAGTTGGGTGGCCGGAGAGAGGAGAGAGACGCCATTGTATACAAAGACCAGGCAGGAACGCCAGCGGTTGAAGAGAGAACAAAATAGGAAAGCACGGCTGAGGAAGACAGCCCGCCTGAAACAAATAAATCAAGAATTAAAATAAATAATTACGTACCCGAGGGGACGTGTGTAGTTATACGGGGAACTCTGGCCACCCCAGTGTATAGGGAATAGCTGACCAGCTTAGCGGCTGTGGGGGCACTGCGTAAGCAGCACCATTATTTTGTAGTTTTATTACTGTGTTTTATTTTCTCATTTTATTTCGCCTTTGGTTTTCATTATTATTTTAGAGCACCTGGATAGAAGTGCAACCCCTGCTTACCATCGTTGGTATAAGGGGGCCATCTGGCGACAAATAATACAAATAAAAAAAAGAAAATTTCCAAAATAAAACTTGGCACCCGTGCGGTGTTTCAAATAAAACCTTCAGTGAATGTCAGTGAATTGCCCACCACTCTTCCACACTCTCATATTCAGATGAACAAGGTAATGATATTATTATGTCACATTCAGCCTTTGAAAATATATTGCAAACCACTGACCGAGAGATTACGATCCAGAATCAAGTCAACAACTTGGTAAATGTGGCATGCAATAACTCTCTTCGAATATTGGAGATAGAAGAGCCCAGTAAACATCATAACGTTGGCCCAACGTTGGTATAACGTCAGGCGTTACATTGGGCCTACGTCGTGATCCAACGCTGGGCCACCGTATTTTTGCTCATTGGCACAACGTTGTTTGGCGACATAAATATCACGTTTCGCCAACGGTGGTCCAACGTATTTACGTTAGCAATTCATTGAATACCACGTTTGCTCAACGTACAGTAGGTGTATTAATAACCGTGATTAATTTAGGTGGTACTATTTATAACAACTAATTTAATACAATAATGGAACAAAAGCACATTTATCAAGTCAAATCTTTTTTTTTTTAAATGGGCGGGGGGACATGTTGCCAGGTTTTTGAGATTTTGTTAATTGTTGTTTTTTGTATGTTATATTGTGCAATGTTGCTTTATTATTGCATTTATGGTCTATTTGTTTATATAGCTCTTTGTGATGTTAGCTTATGTATTCGGATTTTTGAATATATCACCCTGTGTACTGGAATATATTATCTGGGGCTATATTAGCATTAAATTGCACATAAATTGCACATAAGAGTGGTGGGTTATCATATCATAAAATATATCAATGCTTAAACAACTCTAAAATGACTGTTTATATAACAAACATGCCATTTATTGGTTAAAATATTTATCTTCAGACGTATTTTTACAGACATTTTAACTTTAAGAAGCAATAAAATCAAAAAGAAAACTAAACAAGAACTTTGTTGCTGGGTAAAACAAATATGTATAAACTGCTCAACTATAAAAAATAAATTAAAAAACACCACCTAAAAATCCACATTTTGTCTGGCATCTTTTATTTTATTTGTTTATAAATGTTATGTATCATTAGAAAAATACAATGTGTAAATTATACAGTTGGCTGTGTGGTCCAGTAATTAAAGAAAAGGGCTTGTAACCAGGCGGTCCCCGGTTTAAATCCCACCTCAGCCACTGACTCATTGTGTGACCCTGAGCAAGTCACTTAACCTCCTTGTGCTCCGTCTTTCGGATGAGACGCACTTGTAAGTGACTCTGCAGCTGATGCATTGTTCACACACCCTAGTCTCTGTAAGTCGCCTTGGATAAAGGCGTCTGCTAAATAAACAAATAATAAACAAATAAACGTTGGCTACAATAAGTTGTTGTATAAAACTGCTAGTTCATGTGGAAAGTATTTTTATTGTAATAAAAATGTTAAACTTTAGACCTAATTTCTGAAGTTTAAATGTTCAGTGTCAAATCTAATCAGTGTTCAATCTACATTTACTTTTATTATTGGTTCTCTCAGCTTGGTGGTCTGGTATAACTGTTTTCATGTGCTGTGATCCGGTCAAGTCTCTTGCTTTTTGTGTGATGTGTAATCTCTTATTTTACTATAGAAGTCGTTATTTTACTACATTCTTGTGTGAATTTCCTTGGACAAATGAGTCTGGCAAATAAATAATAACAGCACTCCGTAACAACTTGCAGTGTGTCCGTCTATGAATATTAAAAAAAATACACAGTTTCAGTCAGTCTTACTTGAGATCAACTTTTTTTTTATTAACTTTTTTTTTAGTTTTTACCTTTTGTAAACTATACATTTGAACTTATGACTGTATTGCTCCGAATATATTGTCGTAAAAGTACAAATTTTTCTTAAAAGCCTTCGCCTCAGAAAAACAAAAAAACACTATTTCTACTCTGAATTGGTATATATTTAACAGTGTCCTTTTACACAATATAATTTAGTTTAACAAATCCTAAAATGCTTTTTATTTTAAGTGTAAAATGCGTTGTTCTTTAGGCTTAGTAGGCCACCATACTTTGCAGTACATATTTGAAAAGCATATAATTGGATAGAATGGATTTCATGTTTTTTCTTTCTTATACTTTTACAATATTTATAAATATCAAGTACAGATATATGAATAAAGTTCCACAAATAAAATGTGTCGGCTATCACTTTTTTTATATATTACAAAGGATAATCGTATGAATAACTTTTGTCATTATACCCAGCCCACCCCCCCCTTTCACCTTCCACCTTCCACCTTCCACCTTCCACCTGGTTCCCCCGTCTGTGTCTCAAGACGGAAACTCAGGGGCGCGAATCGGGTGATTGAATTTGACAAAAACATTTTAATATTTTACCTCAGACAACTTGCGTCATACTAATACAGTAATTGTTACATGTCAATAAAACCATGATTATATAATATAATGAACATTATTTGTGTATATATTACATTCTCTCATTATTTACAGTTGAATAAGATTATTTTCAATATTGTACCTCAGACAATTTGGATAGCACTATTGTCTGTCACTGTTATCTCACTTTATATATATATATATATATATGATTGGACTATGTGAATATTATGTTAAATTAGTTACACATAGGACCAGTTATAAACTACATGGTTACAATAATTATTATGAAAGAAAAACAAAACATTTAAACACAAATTAACAATTCATAAAACAGGACACTGAATGTTTCCTTTATTCAATAAATATTCATGGAAACAATAACCATATACATTTTATATACATATATACTTTATAGATACAATGAGTAAAAAACAAAACTTACCAAAGTATTAAGAGCGTCTCAAATCAGCCTCTCAAAAGACGTTTCTCTGGAACTGATGGATTTCTTTTAACGTTTCTTAAGAGGAGACAGAATTCTGCGTTGGGCTACCGTCAGCATTTGGTTAGTTTGCCGACGCCTACAAAAACCAACTGATTCGACCTAAAGCCAATGTTGGGCCAACTTTATGATGTTTACTGGGAGAATTCCAAGAGGTTTAAGAATAAACAAAGCACCTGCCTTTGGATTTTTTGAAGAAATGGGAACAGATTCTTAATAAATGTTCAATGGACTTGATGTTACTTACAATAGAACAAACCAAATTTGAAAAAGACAATCTCACAAAAGAGGTGGTACAATTGGAACTACAACTGAAAAAGAAAAAGGACCATGCAGCTTATAGTGAGATGAAACAAAAATCACAGAGACAATAAATGTTTTCCAAAAAGTATTAAAAGAATACAAGTTGAAAAAATGTCTTAGAGGTGTCACAGATTACAAACAAGAAACAATATATCAATGGAATGGAGTACAGAAGAAACATAAATCACATTTCAGAAAACGTATATCTGAGGATTTTTTGGTTTCCTCAGCTAGTGAACAGGAATTCAGAGACCCAAGTGACACAGAAGGGGGACATACATCCCGCTTTTTAGAACAAACGAGGAATCAAAACAGCATGCCCATAGATCACAGACGTAGAAGGTACGGAACACTCAACCGAAGGGAACAAGGACGGGCCAGAGGGGCAAGTTAAGGAGATCCCAACAAAAGCAAACTTGGCAGTAGTAAATCTATCTTGTGGGACATATTCCCTGAATATGATAATAATACATGAACATGTATTAGAAATGTAACTGGATTCATTAATGAAACTGTGTCTTGAGAAACAGGGCAAACTGCTGTGTCTTGAGAAGGTGGCCTCTTGCTTGTATACTGAACTATGTGACCTACTGATTAGGTGACCGGCGCCTGGACTGGATTAGGCTGAGCGGACAGTTGAATTATGTACAGATAATTCACACATGCAACAACAATCGTTTTAACGCAAGGAAGACATAAACTAGCGATTTCCCAGTGGAAAAGGACATTAAAACATCAAAGGAATGGGAGTTTAAATGGGCAAGATACACAAATGACCTCATTAAAGTAGCTACTCAGCAGAGTGAAAAAGACTATAAATATCCAAGCAAAACTAAACATTTTGCGCTCCACATCAAATGCTAAACAAGATGCTGTCACTCTGCTAAGCAAAGGTGCAACTCCGTGACTCTGCCTATAAACGGAACCAAGATGGGACTCTGCCTGAAAACTGACCTAAGACGAGGAAGCAAGCTGCAAACGAGTCAACGACCACAAGCAACGAGACTGAGGCCCGGCTGGAGGACTGCCGTAAAACTTACAGTGACTGTTATCAGACAAACCAGTCTAGGTCTGCTGTACACCTAAAACCACAGTATCCAAAAGAAACTGTGCCCTGCTACCTGTGTAGCTAAAAGATTCAGCGAAGAGGACAGAGCGGACGGGCGCTGTTGTGGATCCTATACCGAGGACTGAAGACATTTTTGCAGCTGTTTGTTGATTCTATCGAGAATTGAAAGCTTTGTTGCCGACTTTGATCCAACGTGGGATTGAAGACTTTGTTGCTGAGAGGAGAACCTTTTGTACTGGACACTTCAACAGATTGAGTTTCCAAACCAGCAGACCAAAAGTCTAAGCTTCAAGGAACCGTTGAGTATAATTCCAGTTGCATTTTCGTTTCATGGAACTAAATTAATAAATTGTAACACATTCACATAGAATCGAACTGTTAATTATTTAGTTTGCACACTTTGCGTGTGAAATAACTTTTAGTAAAACTTGATGAAATAACTATAAGTAATCTACCTCATATTGTTGTTATGAATAATTTATTTAAAAGCAAACTTGCCATGTCCTTAATCTATATACCATTAATAAGCTTGATGTGATATATTTTAAGGTTGTCTGCATCATTTAATTTGAGGCTGTGATTGTATGTGGGCGTGTGTGTGAGCAAGCTACTTGCTACGTCACAGCAGTGTCATATTTCAATTGCCTGCTAACCAGCATGAGTGCAATGAGAGTTTTGAATTGTGTTTTGTGCTTAGAGACTAAGAGATTTACTTTCTCACTTTTCTGTTTTCTGTTTATTATTTGTGTACTTAATAAAATACTAATATTGATTAAACATTCCTTGTGTCTAGCGTGTGTGTGTTCATAGTAAATACCCGATCTTTGTAACACATTGTGGCAGGATGACAGAGGTTTGAGGCTCAGAGACAGTGGAAGGGGCAAAATAATGATCTTTATTCAACAAAAAATAATCAAATAAACAGGCACAAGGGCCAACAAAAAGGTTCAAACAAAATACAGAAATGTAGGCTGGGCATTAGCCTTCACTACAGTTTCTTTCTCCAAAACTGCACTGCACTGCACTGCACTGCACTGCACAGCACAGCACAGCACAGCACAGCACAGCACAGCAACAAATAACCTCACCCAAAAACTCCTCTCCAACAAAGGGTTTCACCTGCCCTTTTATAGTCTGTGGCTGGAGCCCAATTAACTAATAATTAACAATTAAACACTTAAGGCTCCAGCCACATTCTCACATGTATTTTACAGGGAGGAATTTAACCCCCTCCCTGCCAATCCAAAACAAAACAAGAATCACAAAAACATAATGAAAACAGTAAAAATAACAACAATAACAAAACACGAATTATTGGAGCGAGCTGGCACCCCATCACACACGTCAATTAAATATTATTAATAAGAGAACTAATCAACCCAGATAAACATTAAATTATCAATTATTGAATTGTTCCTACAATCTAATGTCATATTGAGACCTGCACAAATATCTGTTTTGAACCGGGGACTTTCTTTTGTTCCTACAAATAATGTATTGGGATTGAAGATAGATTGCTTTAAATTTATACGCCAATTACACCTGAGAAATCACTTTAACGCTATCAACACAAACACATATGTAGATGGAACAGTGATTAAGACAGATCAAATAGAAAGAACACCTTTTACAAATACATCTTACTTCCTACCAAACATCAATCTTAATCCTAGCATTCTAACTTTTGCTAATTTGATCAATAAAGATATTGATGGACTAATTAAGAAAAAACCTCAGTATTATAATTTAGGTCCTGAGGAATGATCTGCTTTGAACCAATTAAGCCTAAATAAGAACATAGTAATCAAGTCTGCGGACAAAGGGGGGGGGGGGGACTCACAGGATTATAGAACAGAAGTATTGTCACAAATCACAGATGTTAGTTTTTATGCTCCTTTAAAGAATGACCCTACTATGGACATTAAGACAAAAATAGACATGTTTTTAGAACAAACTTTGAAGAATGAATGGGTTAGCAAGACAGAATATGATTTCTTAAAAGTCGAACATCCAATTATATGTTGTGTTATGTGTTATATGTTGTATGTTACATGTTGTGTGTAAATGTTGGTGTATAGAGATGGTACACGGGATATAAACGGGTCTGTGTTTCACGTGTATTTAAAAATGTAGATTTGTATTTAGGCACGAGGATGGCACAAATCACTTCACGTGCTGGTTAAAATGTAATGTGTGGTCACGGGAGTGCACTTTAATTAATTCACGTGCAGTTGTACCGAGATTCCAATTGAATGATTGACTAGCAATCGAGTCTCGGTACAACTGCATAAAAGCAGCATGTTTTCACTCACTCAGGGTTGGGTGTTCGGTGAGTGGAGAATGGGATTGGAGACGGAGGTAAAGAGAAGAATAATAATAGTAATAATAGTTAAAGTATCTGCTCACCGTGTTTGTCTGTCTAGTCTGTTTTGTTTGTCTTTTTGTTTTGGCGATGTATGCTGTGTCCTGTGTTTGTGTTTGTTTGTTCAACCTTTTTATTTTCTGTTCTGTTTATTAAATGCCTAGCGAAACGATTTGCTCAGCTCCACCAAACCACACCTCTCTGTCGTTTTATTTCCTACTTCTGGTTTGACGCCACCCACTCCGACCGTCTTTGTGACAAGCACCAACTCAGTTATGAACCAATTACAAGTACTAATAAACGGGCTACAACACGGCTTCCATGCAGGTATCACCAGCCTCCCAGCTTCCTCCTTTATTTGCAAAAACCTCAGATCTGCCACTTCAGAACCACAAGCTGTCTCCACCCTCATTCAAAAAGAAATCGAAATGGGCTTTATGGCTGGCACCTTCCCCTCCCCACCATTCCTGGAATACAGAATCAACCCAATTGGCATAGCTACACGAAAAATATCAGGGAAAAAGCAGCTGATAATCGATCTTTCAGCTCCTCGTGGTCAATCCACCTGCAGCATTAATGCACTAATTCCCCATGAACAGTTCTCTCTACAATACATCACTCTATCAGATACCATTAAATTAATAAAAAATAGCAGGGCATGGCGCATTTAAGTGATGCCCATCCAGCCCTCTCTGAGACACCTATTCAGAATTTCCTGGCAAGGCGCACATTACTTTTCAACGCAATGAACCTTCGGCTGCCGCAGCAGCCCCAAAATATTCGATTCACTTTCAGAAGCACTCTGCTGGATTCTGTTAAGTGAATACCACGTACCATTTCTCTTGCACCTCCTGGATGATTTCCTCCTCATATCCCCAGTATCACAACCTCCAGCTCAAGCTATCTCACAACTAAAAACGCTGTTCTCCTCCCTGGGCATTCCACTCTCAGAGGAAAAAAACCATTGGACCCACCAACTGCCTCGAATTCCTTGGAATTACCCTCGACACAATCAAGTTTGAGGCTCGCCTTCCCCTTGACAAATTGGAGCATCTGCGCCAGCTCATCAAAACTTTCCAAAAAGCAAAAACAATCAAAAAGAGAGAACTCCTCTCTCTCTCTTCGGACACTACAGTTATGCAATACGCATCATCCACCAAGGAAGAACCTTCATATCACATCTCCTAACCCTCTCTACAATCACGCAAAATCTCAATGCCTCCATCCATATCCCAGCAGAAGCCATGAAGGACATATAGATGTGGATCACTGCTTCGAAACTGGAACGGTCTATCACTATTTTACAACGACCTCATAGCAGCTCCTGACCTCAGCCTGGCTACAGACGCTTCACACACAGTATTCTGCTGTCTCTTCGGGTCCCAATGGTTCTTCGGCTCATAGCCACAGGAGATCCAATCACTCCCACCTCATCAAAAATCATCACCCTTGCAGGAACTATACCTCATAGTCGTGGCCGCCTCTCTATGGGGTCATCTATGGCCCCGGAAATCAATATTGTTTTTCAGTGACAATACATCCATGGTTCACATAATCAATAAAGGGCGCTCCTCTTCCCCTATAATCATGTAACTAATCAGATGCCTAGTTTGGATATCAGTAGCAAATAACTTTATTATTCAAGCTCGCCACATAACGGGCATATTCAATAACGCTGCCGATGCCTTGTCCTGTTTTCAGATTCGGAAATTCCGCAGCCTGGTTCCAGCAGCAGATCCCTCACCACTCCAGGTCCCCCCTTTCAGCTGTCTGACATTCCGATGAATTCAGCTTTATCCAACCTGCTTCAGTCGGTGCACCAATACATGGCTGCAGCTCTGGCTCCATCCACCAGAGCTACCTACGCGACAGCATGGGCAGCCTTCTCCAACTTCTGGGCTCAGAATCGGATCCCGCTTAATTCATTCAATCAAGAAATCCTGCTAGCATTTATAGTCTATCTCAGAGACATTCTCAAACTGGCTGCATCATCAATCCGGTGATACATCTCTGGCATCCAGTACCAGTACCGCCTCAAGTCCATTTCATCTCCTCCCTTGCTTTCAATTCCAGCAGTACGCCTAATGCTCAGAGGGATGGTAAAGAGCCTGCCTGCATCCTATCCAACTAGACAGCTGATAACAACCTCACGATGGAAACACTGCTTAACAGCATGTTTCGGCTTCATGCGAGGCGCCGAATTCACAGTTCCATCAGTGAACAGTTTTCCATCTTTTGGCATTCTGACTTGTCACTCTGACTTGTCACTGGTCTCTGACAGCCACTTCCTTCTATATCTCAGAATATCCAAGACTTATCAACTCCGGCAAGGGCAGCTTATTCAACTTTCAAAAATGCCCTTTTTCATCCTTATCTAAATATCTAGCCACAAGGAACTATGCTCTCCCATCAGACCCGCTGTTCACAGATGTATCAAGGACAATTATCACGAGACTCTGGTTCTCCTCTCATCTATCTGTACTCACCTCAAGGGCAGGCTCACCCCTTCAATTCTATACACCGCACTCCTTCTGGATAGGAGCAGCTACCTCAGCAGCAAGCACAGGAGTAAACCAGCACCTTATCAAGAACACGGGGAGCTGGTCTTCAGCAGCTGTAGAGACTTACATCAGAACATCTCCCTCAGGCATTGCAGTAGCCCAGCAATTAATTGTTAGCATGCCCGGAGTGGGGGTGCCCTCTCTGCCAGGTCCACCAGAGGTTTTCCCCCATTTTAAAACTTAATGGGTTATTTTTCCTCTCCACAGTGCAGACGGCCTCCAATCCATAGTTTTACTAACCTTTTATGTTGTCATTCAAACTTTTATTTTATGTGTGCAGTAAGCAGTCTTTCTTCACGGTGAGGTTTGCAGAAGCCGGGGGGTCCTATCTTTGGGGGGGCAGTGAAGCTCACTCCCCCTGCCTCGGGTTCTGGCCAATATGGCCGAGGCTCTCACAGGAAGCCAGAGGGGACCCCCGACCACACCTGTACTTTCGCGGGGGGGGTTGCAAGAATTGCACTTTTGTTTAGTTCCACTGTACAGTTAAGCAAGTAAGGGGTTGATTTACGTTCTACAGTCAAAGAGAAAACAATTGATACCAAAATAACTGTTCAACTAGTTCAATAAGGTCTATTAATTTAATGGCTTTTTAAATGTTTTTTAGAAATGTCAAATCTGCCATTTCTGGCAAAAAAAAGTCTGCTCATTCAGCCATATATGAATATAACCAAAAAACTATTTGCCTATGACCTGCTGTGACCCCCTTTAAGGGAGTATACTTGTTTAGTAAAATCTCTAAGGTCATGAGACACTTTTAAAAATGCGAAATATAGACCCAGACATTTTATCCATTTATGCTTGAACATAAAAAGTCTTTCAAGGTTTCAGTCCTTGTAGAAAAAGCTGTTTGTTAAAGACACCAACATATATCATGATCTACTATAGAATACAACAAATGTGTTTTTCTTTATTTTTTGCACATAAATGCAATCACTCCAGAGTACTTTTTTAATATGATCCTTGCTCAAAGTAACAAAAAGGGTGTCTTATTATTTTTAAGTAACCAGCAACAACGCAGTGCATTCAAGTCAAGCTTTATTAAGAGGTAACACTCTAGTGTGTGGTATATGCATGTAAACATTCATATCAAGAGTATAGGTTTTCATACAGGACATCACATTTTAACAAAAAATGTGCACATCATCTGCATCTAGGGAGTAATGACGAAATCAATTGAGGCTTCATCAGTTGTTGGCTGCAGGTTTTTCAGGGATGGGTTTGCTTCTATGCAGGTCAGTCGGGTCTCAGGCTGTCACCTTGGTGGCTGTGTGGGTTTCCACTTTACGTGTAACTGAAGTAGTTCTCTCTTCCTTTGTTATTGCTTGAGCAAAGAGGAGAGAAGAAAAATGAAGTAATTTATATATTGAAATGCATGTCAAAACAAAACTGTTTTTTCAGCAGTGTAGGAAGCTATTTAATAGTTTAAAGTTTAACAGAGTCTAAAAGCAGTAACCTATGAATATTATGGAATTTATTTATTAAAGAAATACCCCTTTGACCTATATTATTTCCGTATTTCATGCTGCTATTCAAACTATATATATATATATATATATATATATATATATATATATATATATATATATATATATATATATATATATATATATATAGTGTCATTAGTTTGAATAGCACCATAGAATATGGAAATGGGAAATAATATAGGCCAAAGGGTTATTTCTTTAATGGTATTATATTGCTTTATACTTTTCTTGCACTTTATAGTTGCTTATAAAAGGAAATTTGATGTTTACAGCACTGTAATGTGTCAAGATTCCGAGATAATTATCTTGATCCTAATATAACCCATCTACAATTTTAGGTTTCATATCCTAAAAGTCACAACTGAATGACAGGTAGTTGAAGCGGGATCTGACTGAAATGGATTTAAGGAAAATCGGTTTAGTTACCTGAGGCACTCTCTGAAGAAATCCCCAGCCTTTGCTCCTCTCCTTCCAGCAGTTTCCTGTAGGTGGCGATCTCTGCGTCTAGTTTCAGTTTGATGTTGAGAAGTTCCTGGTAGTCCTGCATGTATTTAGCCATCTCAGACTTGGTCTCCCTCAGCTGGCACTCGAGCTGGGCAATGATGTCCTGCAAGTTGGCCACCCTATCCAGATGATTTGCTTCCATATCCTCTAGTTGCTGATGTAGGACACTGTTGCGACCTCTCAGTCTGTCGATTTCATTTTGCAGGTCTGTGGCTTGGGACTGGAAGATGGTGATTTCTTCTTTAATGGACTTCATTTGCTCCTCATGCTTGGAAGCATGCTCCTTCAGGGTGTCAAACTTGCTCTTGTACCACTGCTCGGCCTCCTGGACATTCTTGGCGGCGACCTGCTCGATCTCGGCTCGGACCCTGCGTAAGTAGGCTGCCAGGTCTGGTCGGCTTGAATCCAGCTTGATGGTTATCTTGGAGTCTTCAATCTGCTTCAGGAGGTCAGCTACCTCCTCATCGTGCAGTTTCTTCAGGAACTCAATCTCTGCCACCAACTGCTCAACCCGCTTCTCCAGCTCAGCTTTCTGTAAGGTGCCATTGTCCACATCCTGGCGGAACTCTCGTAGGATCCTCTCTGCCTCCTCTGGTTTAAAGAAAGAAGATTTACAGATTGGAACCATTGCCAACTGACTAAGGCATGAAAGTAACCCATGATGTCTTGAAAAGGCTTTTTAGCAAGTAGTACAGGAGTAAAAGTATTCATTTTTTATTTATAAAATGATTTAATAAAAAAAAGGCATATCGGAATCTGAATTGTTTGTCATGGGAGCTGTCATGGGAAACCTCAAAACCTACTCTAGGTTCACACATAAGTAACTGCTTTAATTTTCAATGAAGAAGGCATTAGTAGAAAATATAGTTTTGCCAACTACTGATGTTATTTACTTCAAATGTAGGATAAGACTGGTCTGTCATAATAGGTCAAATCTTTGAAGAAGGGGGTGACTATACTAGTACCTCTAGCTTTTCACGGGGAAGCAAATTTGTTTCTCAAAAGATTATGGCTATGGAAGTCCTAGTCCTTAAGCTCCTTAAAGAAAATAAAAATGGGTCCTTTGACAAGGCCTAAATATCTAGCTAAGTTTTTAACAGGGTTGATTTCTACCCTCATTAAGACTCCAGTTTTCAAGAGAACCCTTTCATGAAGATTTTGAAAAACAAAGGATTAAAAATAATGCCTCACCCTTGAGTTCCAGCTCCTCTTCACACTTCAGTGTCCATACCTCAATCTCCTCCTCGATATACCCCCTCTCAATGTCGGCTGCTCCCTTCTCTTTTGTCAGCAACTCTATTAGGTCCTTCATTTCCTTAAACTGCAGCTCATACTCTTCTCCAATGGCAGTCGGGCCCCCCTTGAACCGGGCCTGCAGGTCTGCCAGCTCCGTCTGTAGGGCAGTGTTCCTTTGCTGTAGGTACTGTACCTTCTCGATGTAGCTGGCGAATCGGACATTCAGCTCCTGCATCTCCTCTTTCTCGTTGGCCCGGTGGATTTCTGTACCAACTTCAACTGCGGAGCCCTGGAAGCCTGAGCGGCCCCGAGAGGTAGCACTGTAAGAGGCCCCTCTGCGGGAGTCGGTAGAGGTGGAGCGGAAGCCTGCCCCTCCACAGCGTGAGGGAGATGGGCTCTGAACTCGCATCCTGCTGGAGCCACTGACTGACAAAGTCTTCTGGGAAAAAGAGGCGCCTCTCATGGTTGATGTGAATGTTTGTTTTGGCTTATTCTGTTGAGAGAAGTCCAGTGAAGAGAGAATGTTCTTAAGCAAGGTACTTTCCTTTTTCTTTTATGCCCCTTGAAGTTGTTTGCAGACACTCCAAACTTGGACCAATGCTGTCCAGTCGTGCGCCTGTGGTTTTTATAGGACCGCCAGGAATGTAACAGTTACTTGGAAACTCACAGCTTTTAGAAACATTTTAAATTGGGAGGATGACTCGTTTCCAAGTTTTGCACCACACATCTTATTAGCTATTGTAGCATTGCATTGTAATGAAGGGCATGAAGTCAAGATGCAGAGGCCAGGCTTCACTCCCCAGTGCTACATTTCTCCAGCAGCACGTATTGAGCTGTTCTCTTCTTAGGAGGGGAAGCAGTTTGTACAGTTTTGCTGGTGCATTCAAAGGCAGGGCATTTTGCATATCTGATAACACTTATGAAGTGTCTTAGCAACGGTTTTCCTATGCACTCAGTATTTTGCTATTTATGACCTGCTCATGCTTGATATCAGACAGAAATGACAGTATTTTGATACCCCCGCAATGTTTATATACAATATTAGTTAATATGTAATTTTCTTGTCTTAAACCTTGATCTCACACAATGGGCAGTGATGGTAAGGAGTTTATTTTTCATAGCAGATACTGTCCAAACAGTTCCGTTCCTTGAAACAATCAGAAACAATTACTTATATAATGGTAACTTTTGCTCTTTTGATGGCTTTGAGATATATTTTAACTTAGTGACAATATTAAATAAATTGTTAACTCAGTGACACATCATACCTTTACACAAGTACATAGACTCTGGTGGACAAACAATCTAATCTTGAATGCACAGCAGACTTTTTTAATGATACCTTAAAAATTTATAATTTATGCTACTACATTGCCATAACTAACTTAGGGATATAAATAATTCTGTACTAATAATGTGGCAATATGTTGGCTTACATTACTAATTGAAGTATTAAGAATATGCATTTGAGTGTGAAACATTTGACAGCAGATTAATGTCTTAGATTCTCATTAAGGTTGATGGACAGATGTGTGTGTAGTTGTTGTTTGTGAATCCTAAAATAGTATGAGTGATACAAACCATTTGCCATAAGCAGATACCACTTGGAAAGACTGACACTGAAAGCAAGGATTCAACATATGTAAGGAAAGCAGGTTGATTTCAAAGCGTTCTAGTCCTGACTGATAAATGGCTGGACATGAAACAGCTTTTTTTAGTAGGACGCATATTAAGTACAGGTCAGTGTATTTTTCAATTACTTAAATGGATTCACTTTACAGTACAGTGTAGTTATGATACAAAAGGAGTTGCTTTATAGCACTCACCTCAAATCTGTTTGGTTTCATTTTATCTGGAGCATTCTATTTTTACAGGAAGGCAACACAGAGTTAATTCAAATTGAACTACTGTTTGCATACATTGTTTGATAACCCTTGCAGATAGCAGTTACAGCTGCATTTCCAAACCTATTGCATTTCCTTACAGGACTGTTGCCTTATACCATACCTAATGTACATTCCTTTGTATACAGCATGTTGTATGTACCCACCCAACAGCTTAATGTGTTACAGGTACAGTAACCAGTACTGTAGAGAAGCACATGTACATATTTAACATCCATACAAACTATGAAACAAAGGGTTAAAATAATATTTAATTTACAAGTGTTGGATGTTATGTACATTATTTATAAGGGGTATAAGCCAGATAACTATATTTTGAGATAATTTCTTGTAAAGTAAATTTAAAATATATTTTATTGATTCCATAATGGGTATGAGCAATTTGCCCACATATTGGAGTGTAACATCTCACTTTGAGGGCAGCAATTAGAGGAGGTTTGAATAAGGAAAAGACAACAGAACATATTTTATAAAGTTAAAATATATATGCATATTAGGAAAGCAAAAGCACACAATTAATCTCAACTTTTCAGAAAGCACACATTATTGCCCTTTCCTAATGTGTATTGTTACTTTAGTTCAAAGTTTAGCATAACCATGTTAAATATTATTGTAAAACTGAAGATTAGTGTGAAATCGTATGTGTAACTGAAGCTGAATACCAAGCAAAAAATAATTAACCAAAACCCTTCACAAGTCACATACTGGAAATGTACGTCCATTTTCTGACTCATTCTATTCTTACCCTAATTGAAATGCAGGATATTCCATCGCCCCTTCCCTGAGATCAAACAACCTTAAGTTGGCTACTTGTGTTCTCTCTCAGGCTGCTATCTTTGGTTAAAAATAAAAGTTTAAAAATAAAAAATTTGTTTTTTGTTACAAAAATTATACTAAAATAACAGTAATTTTTACTGTGTTATGTGAGAAAAATTGTTTCTCTGTGTGTATTTTTTTCTTTTTTTTCACAGAAATACTAACAGCAGTGGGCTCAGCTGTCCTGCGTTAGACCGAGACGTTAAGCTTCAGGTTAAGCTGCTTGCAGTTTTTCCCACAGCGTCTTGTTGCCACATTACTTCTGCTTGCAGAATCAGTGTGACGACTGTTGGGCTCGAACAGTAGGCTTTTCTCAGTTTTCGGACTGTTGGTTAGCCAAGAGCATTAAAGGTGGGCATCCCTATAATCACTTCCGTGGTAACAGTACGTCCTAGACCTGCTCCCGTTTCTGCTGGTACTTTGTACAATGAACAAGGTTACCTTTTGCCGATTCACTAGCAGTCGCTGGGCTCAGCTCTGCTTTGGATCGGACTGCTCTGCAGTGTTTCGTTGCCGCTCTGGTTTCTGCTTGTAATGCCATTGTGGAGGCTATCGGGGCTCTGACAGCAGGCTCCTCCAGTCTTAGAGCTGTGTTGGCTTGCCAGAAGCTATATAGGTGGGCATCCTTATATATTGCTTCTTCAGTAACTGTAGGTCACAGACCTACCACCGTTCTTAGTGAACAAGGTTACCGTACTGGTAGTGCCATGGGTACCGCACCCTATGCACCGTACTGTGTGTACCATACAAAAATTGTCTACAGCAGTGTAATACTTAACTTAAGAGTAACCAAGGTTAAACAGTACCATCCCTGGTCCAGTACCAGCGGATTGGTCAGAGTGATTTGCCCTGTTTAACTTATTACAGTGCTATTGCCTGTTGCACAAGCGGCATTGCTGCATGCGCTGCTTGACAGCTTTTTGGTTACTAGTACTAATATACTGTACTGTTATAGTAGTTACAGCTGAGCGGTTGTTTGAATTGTACACCACTGCTGTTACACTATGCCGGGGTTTCATTCTTGCAATGTTTGCACTGGTCTCCCCATTGAGAACAGACACTGCCTGTTTGGGTCCAGTGCATGCTAAGGAGGCACTCTGCTGATCGCAACTCCTGTGAGTTCTGTGCGTCTTTTTCTAAGCGCATGCTGGAGAAGCGAGTGTCTCACAGCTCTATGGAGTGATCCTCGTCCATTATACCTGGACAAGACTTCCCTCCATCCTCGGCTGAGAAAGAGAGGGGTCCTCTGATGGCTCTGTGCCAAGGGAGAGCAGGAGAGCTTCACGTAGGAGACCACCTTTGCGGTCTTCCTCATCTTCTCCTTCTCCCTCTCCTTGTCCTGCTTCCCCTCATAAGAAGAGGAGAAAGAGCCACAGATCTCACAGATCGGAGAGCTCTGGGCAGCTGGATAAGCTCTGGGAGGTGGTCTTCCATCAGGGCACTGTGTAAGCTGAGCTACTGCGTGAGCGCACTGCTCCACCTACTCCAGCTGTGCCTTTAGAGCAACAGGGAGTAGCATATGCAGAATGGCAGCAAGAAGATCTGCTGTCTGTCGCCGCCTCTGCGGAGATGGCTGATAAAGAGTTCCCCTCTGAGGAGGGAGACTCAGACAGCACAACACCGGTAGCGCATTTTTTTTATTCCCAATGGGACACTGTACAGTTTGCGGTGGGGAAGCTCGGCCTGGCTGATTTTCCTCAAGTAGATGTCGCTATTGTCTCGCTAGCGCAAGCACCAAAGCTAGCACATTTAAATAAAGATGTTACCTGCAAATAAACAGTGCAGGGTTTCAGAGGCAATTCTCAAGAAGGCTTACTCAGCCAGTGCATTCACCGCACGACTGGGTAACTATAACAGTACCTTGGTAGCTTACCAGAAAGAGAAGACAACCACCAATGACATTATGTATGGGATACGCCTGCCCATTGGGTAGGTATCGCTGAGCTCTCTATATCAGAGCTGCCGATAGGCCCCTTCCTGGGATGATGCACTCAGTCCCTCCCACCAGGGTAATAAAACTGTAATCCTGAGGAAGCCATTTCTCTTTTTCCATTGAAGCCGCAGTACAAATATCAGACATCAAGGCCCCTCTGAAGAGGGCCCAAGATGTAGCTAACCCTCTTGTGGAGTGTGTGGCTACCCTGCCAGGTGGGGGCAAGTCAGCACCATCGTATGCAGTCGAGACTGTGTCCACAATCCACAGACCACAATCCACTGTGACAGACACTGCTTAAAGCGGGGCTGTCCTAGGGTCTGTGTCCCGTGACAGACAAAGAGCTGGTCAAATTGACGCAGAGCTCTTGTCCTATGCACGTAGCATCTCAATGCCTGCACTGGGCAGAGGAAATTCAATCTCTCATCCTCCATTGAAGCAAACAGGATGGAAGTACTCCAGTTCCACAGACTGGAACCTGCCCGGTTCTGGGTCCCAAAGAGTGCCTCTCGTCTGACTGAGGAGATCCATGCACAATGGGCTCTCCCAGGGCTGGCTGTGTAACAGCTGGCACAGGGTCGAAAACCAGATTCTCCTGGGCCACTTGGGGGCCACTAGGAGAACTGACGCTTCCTCTAATCAGACCTTTTCGAGAAAGGCCAGGAGCAGCGGTATAGGCGGGAAAGAATACAAAAACACTTTGCCGAGTGGACCGCCTAAGCAGTGGAAGGAGTACCACAGAGGGCAATGCGTCGTCTCTGCCGAGGTGTAGAGATCGACCTGCACTCCACTATCTGAGGCTGGAGTCGCCACGGATGCTGACCCTTCCTGGAGAGGAGGTCTGCTGCCCAGTTCACCACTCCAGGAGTGTGCGTCGCCCATAGGGACAGCAAGTTCTTCTGAGCCCATGTCAGTAGCCTGAAGGCCATGTGATGCAACCCTGGGGACTGTAGCCACTCTTGTGTTCGACATACGCCACCACTGTCATGTTGTCCATCCGGATTAACACATGTGTACCGCTCAGCACCGGGAGGAAGTGGTGGAGAGCAAGGGAGACCGCTTGCAACTCCAGCATGTTTATGTGCAGGGATGTCCAGCGGTCCAGCTGTCTGTTGTCACCACTTGGCGGTTTAACACTACTCCCATTTGCACACCTTCGCGCAGGTGAGAGGTCGTCGTCGTCCTCCACCAGTGTAGGGCTGCCAAGCACGCATGAGACACAGTCAGCCGACGGTGTCTGTTGCGTTTGGTGTTGAGGTGAAACGCACTGAGCCACACTTATAGCGGGCGCATGTGAAGCAGACCCAGCTGAATGGCCGATATGGCTGCGGCCATCAGACCCAATAGTTTCTGGCACAATAGGCGGGTGACCTGTGATCCCTTTTGGAACAGGGAGAGGCAACTCTGGATAGCTGCAACTCTGTCGTCTGACAGGTATGCGCGAATCATACTGGAGTCCAGCCGGAGCCACAAGTACACCGTGCACTGCACTGGTGTAAGCCGACTCTTTGCATCGTTGATGGTGAGGCCCAGCCAGATGCTCTGCCACAACCGCGACTTTGAAAGCTAGGGAGAGGCCAAATGGCAGCACAGCAAACTCATAAACGCTTCCTTGAAAAGAGAAGCGGAGATACTTCCTGTGCTCTGGACAAATGGGAACGTGAAAGCACACGTCCTGGAAGTCCACGGTAGTGCCCAGACAGACGGACTGGAGAATGTGACAGTGCGTCAGCATTTGGAACTGCCTTTTCTTTAAGAACCCGTTGAGGAGCCTCGGGTTTAGGATGGGGCGAAAGCCCCCATCTTTTTTGGGTACCAGAAAATACCTAGAGTAGTACACCTCTCCATGGGAGGTGGGGTCTACGAGACGAATGGCTCGCTTGCACAGCAACGCGGCCATTTTCTTCTAAAGTACCGAGGCCTGAAGAGGGTCTGTCACGAAAGTATTTGTGATACCTTGAAAGGGAGGAGGTCCCAAGCAGAACTGAAGAGCATAACCGTTTTACACGGTGGCGAGCACTCAGGAGTCCGAGGTGCAAGCGTGTCAGTACTGCAGCTGTTGTGCCGATAAGGGGGTCTGAGGCCACCAGCCTTTAGGGGCCCTGCTTGGGCTGCTGAAACGGTGGCTGGGCAGTTTGGGGTGGCTGTTTAGGACGCTGGCCCTGGAAAAGTCTTCTGGGGCGCTTATGTGTGGGCTGACCACGTCCTGCGTTCCCTCGCCCGGTTGTTTGCTGCTGGCGTGCACTGTAGGCGATGCCTTAGGTCACCCAACGGAGCGGTGGGGACTGGAACTGTCCTGGTGACAGTCCATGTCTGAGGAGCTCGCCAGCGCTTCAACCTGCCCCACGCGGAAACGCAGGGAGGGAGCAACGCAGCTACCTGCCGGGATGCCTTGCATTCCAGGTGGGATCTCTGTAAGATCTTCTCCACGGCTGGCCCAAAAGTACGCCCTGGGGATAGCGGCGCGTCTAGCAGCGCGGCCTTATCCGCATCAGGAACTCTGGCTTGTGACAGCCACAGCTGTCTACGAGCCACAATCAAGCTAGCCAGGCTCCGGCCAAGAGCTTGCCCTTGGAGACTGGAGATCTGCAGTAGTGTGCTAGACAGGAGCTCCGTGGCCACCAGCTCAGGGAGCGGGGCCTCGCGCAGTACACTGTCCATATAGGCCATGAGTACACTCGCCGTTTTTGACAGGCGAGTTGCCAGGAAGGCTGCAGCATGTCCCATAAGTGCCGAAACTGAGCTAGACAACGGGGGAGAACTGGCTTCCAAGGCTAACTCGAAGCCAGGTTTTTTTGGCAATTGGGCTGCAACGGAGCTGGGACTGTGGCCGAGGCCGCAGGTGCCTGTTTGGCCAAGAGCTCTAGGACCTCCGCCTTTGAGGTCCATAATGTCCATAATGTCCCTTGCCTGCCTGGAACGCTTCACCCTTCTCGCCACTGAGGACGCAGAACTCACCTTCGTGGCCCTCTCCAACCTATCTTCCTTCACCCGGGGCTGAAAAGCCACACAGATGCTGCAGGCCATGTCCCTCTTGAGGAGCACTATGTGTACCGTGCAGCGCTGTGCACTGACGCTGTAGCGCTGGGCACCATGTGCCGTATGCAATGAGCACTTTGCGCACTGAGATACCTAAATACCAAGGGCTATGAGTGTGCTGCGCTACCGAAGCACCGGGGGGGCAGTTATGCAATTGTGCCTACCCTAACCGCGCGGTCACACACACCTGGTCAGCACGTAGCGTGCACCAGGGGGACACAAGGGCCGAAGCCGCGGTGGGCGAGTTGAATCAGACAGCAAAAAACACAGTAGAATAGATAGTATAGGGGAGAGCACCCTGTTTGTTTACAAGGCCCGACTCACTGAGGTGGGTGGGCCTACTCAGCCGGCGAGGTCTACTCAACAGCTGGGATGCGGCAAGGCCTAGCCCCGTGGAGGAGAGCACAGCTGGAAGAGTCACTCAACAACGGAACAGTGTACTCTCAGAAAGAAATAGACAACCACTCACGGGTGACTGCACAGGCAATCGCTCACACACGACAGACAGATAACAAAGAGCGGAAAGACAGAAAGGCAAAAAGCTCAGTCTTTTCAAAGTCGTTGATTCTGGGAAAGCAGCGAGCCAGCTTTCAGCACGAATGCAAGGGAAATACAATCAACTCGATTCGATTCGAGAAGCTCTTTTCTATCAACACGCTCAGCTCAACACAGAGGTCTTACCGTACCGCCTTGAGAAGGAAAAAGAGAAATGGCTTCCTCAGGATTACAGAGGGTTAGCTACATCTTGGGCCCTCTTCAGAGGGGCCTTGATGTCTGATATTTGTACTGCGGCTTCAATGGAAAAAGAGAAATGGCTTCCTCAGGATTACAGTTTTATTCCCCCGGTGGGCGGGACTGAGTGCATCATCCCAGGAAGGGGCCTATCGGCAGCTCTGGTATAGAGAGAGCTCAGCGATACCTACCCAATGGCCAGGCATATCCCATTCATAATGTCATTGGTGGTTGTCTTCGAATTGAAAGGGAACTGTTTGTTAAAGCCTCTCTCTCAGAGCCACAGACCCATACAGCAGCTTGAGGAGCTGCGGTTGGTGAATAAGAACCTGCTCCGTATATCTAAGTTGAACGGGCAGGCAGTGGGCAGGAACTTTGCTGCTTTAGTAGACGCAAGAAGGCTGCTCTGTCCCAAGCGCATGTAGCTGATAGGGACAAGGCACTTTTACTGGATGCTCCCATTACTCCAGGACACACTTTTGGTCCTGCAGTAGATGATATGCTGCAGCGCTCACACCATGCGCGAGAGTCTACGAAGGAACTGCTTCCTAAGCGGCCTCCCCCAGTACATAGACCAGCTCCCAACTGGTGGCTAAGGTTCCATCAGCCTCAGAGATCGGCACAGCCGGCTCCTGCTAAAGCCAGAGGGGGTTTTCACAACCGACCTGCGGCTGCGCAAAAGGGAAACTTCAATAAGTTCCACAGCCAAGCGCAAAGGAAAAGCAGCAGCCCTAGCAATTTGCTGCCACAGGCTCAGGGCCCCTTTTCAGGGAGCCACCTGGGATACTGGCGTCAATGCACCACGGACATCAGGGTGCTCAATATTGTACAGACACAGCTATTTTCTACAATTAAGACACAGTCCCCCTCCATTTCAGGGCGTGACAACAATGTTAGTGAGTACAATGTGACAGCCCTGCTACAGAAGCAGGCTATTTGCACAGTTCATCCTCTACTTGGAAAAAGGGTTTTACTCCAGGTACTTCCTGGTGACCAAGTGTGATGGCAGCCTCAGACCAATCCTCGACCTCAGGCAGGCCAACCTGTATCTGAGTCGACAGAGGTTCAAAATGTTGACTATGCAGCAGCTGTTGCAGTCAATTAGGCCAGGCAACTTGTTCACCACGGTAGACTTAAAAGACACTTATTTTCACATCCCCATAAGACCAGGGCACAGGAGGTACCTCAGGTTCACTTTCCAAGGGACAGCTTATGAGTTTTGGGTACTGGTATTCGGCCTCGCTATAGCTCCCTATGCTTTTTTGAAGTGCATGGGGGCTATTCTGGCCCCATTGATACTCCAAGGCATCAGAGTACTCAATTACCCGGACGACTGGCTCATTTGTGCTCAGTCTCAGGTGCAGGCAGTGGCTCACGCGGAACTCGTTTCAGACCACCTGCATTGGTTAGGTCTGTCAGCGAACCATGCAAATAGCTAGCTCACACCCTCGCAGAGAGCTTCCTATTTAGGAGTGCGTCTGGATTCCTGGTCCATGCTGTCCACTCTGTCGGAGGACAGAGTGCAGAGAACAGCTGCTTGTTTGAAGCTTTTTCAGCTCAACAAAAAGCTCACAGTAGTGACGTTTCAGAGGTTTCTGGGTTTGATGGCAGCAGCTTCCCAGACCCTTTCTTTGGCTTTTCTGTGATTGCGTTCTCTCTAAGCCTGGTTCAACAGCAGGGTTTTTCAGCCTGTATTGAACCCAGGCCACCTATTGACAGTGTCTTGGCACTGTCTGCAGACGCTATCCTGGTGGACACAGCCTGCTCACCTGTGCTAAGGGAAGTTATCACAATGGGTGCATCCAGCCTCGGCTAGAGCACCGTGTGGAATGGCAGGGGAGTGCAAGGAGTATGGAAACCCCTGTGGCAGGGTCTCCATATAAATATTTTGGAACTGCAGGTAGTATTTCTAGCCTTGCAGAATTTTTTACAGGAGATTCAGGGGAGACATGTGCTTGTCTGGATGGAGAATACTACTGTTGCCTTTGTTGGGCATGAAAATTCAGTGGCACAAAGGCAGTTCAAGTGGGTAAAAATCCAACCCAAGGGCACCAAGGTGATTTTCATACTCATTCATAAAACAACAAAAAATTAATACAGAGCGCCTATTATGCTGATGAAATTAATTCATACAAACACAAAATCATTGTTTTCTGAGTGATACACACACTAGTTGGTACAACAATAAAATGGTATAAAAATACAATTTAAAAACAACAAACTTTTATAATGAAAAAATACAATGGGTAATTTGGTAAAAAATAAATATTCAGGGTATTTTTTTTTTACTAAACTCGGTCACCCACCACTGACTAATACATAGATTAGATTACCCGTGGCTGGAGTTTGATAAAGATGGTGGTCAAATGAGTTGTTCGATCTGCAGTGTCTAGGCAGCTGTAGTTTTCAAACCACTGTTACAAAACCTGTACAAACAACACGACATCTCTCCTACTCGTTTCATAACACAGGGAGCTGCTACTTGAACCATGTCATAGCTACTTACTATAGCTACTTTTTTTTGTGTGTGTTTTTTTTATGATGTAAGAATTTGAGCAAAACTAATAATTACACCGTGTAACAAATTTTTATTTTTTTTTGGTTCCTGGGTAGTAAGTGTTATTTCCTAATTGCTTATGCCTCAAAAGTATAGAAAATGGCTATTATTCCCCACAAACTTTGCTTTTGTGACCAGGACAGTGATATTTTGAAATTTACCTATTTTCCAGAACATTCCAGATAGATTCAGTGCTGAGTAAGCTTGGAGTAACTTCTAGAACTTTCTAGAACTGTCCAGTAATATAAATAGTAGTATAAATACAGGGGCCTTAAGCCCACCAGTTCAGTTTAGTTCCAGCTGCCTAAGTGGATACATATCTGCATTTTTCTGAGATGGCATCAAGAGGCTGCAAGCATCCGGCAGACGCATTTTGCTATGTCTGCGGCCAATTTATCATGACAAGAGCGAAAAAGTACTCCGTGGAAGCACCTGCTAAGGTGTGTGAGGCCTACAAGGCATATTTCGGCATGCCTGTCGGGGATTAAGACAAACCCTGGGCACCTCATTTCACCTGCGAGCACTGCAAAAAAACTCTGGAAGGTAAGATGGACAATTGTTGCTCGGAATTTTATGTTATAAAATTTGTTAAAATTTTTAAAATTGTAAAAGTTTTTAATTTTAAAATGTTTTACAATTTTCAATGTTATTGAAAAAATATATCATATATGAAAAATGTTGCGAGAATCTCTTACACATTAGTCATGGGTGAAATAAATGTATTTTTGTAGGATGGTACAGAGGGGAAAAGAGAGCCATGAAGTTCGCTATCCCAAGAATTTGACGGGAACCCACTGACCACTCAAGCAACTGCTACTTCTGCATGGTGGACCCTTCCAAACGTCGGACTGGCAAGAATGCACCTGCTATCACGTATCCGGACCTTCCTTCATCCATCGCCCCGGTGCCACACTGCCATGAGCTCCCCGTACCCACTCCTCCGGAGAGAGAGCAGCCGTCTTTAGAAGAGAGCAGCAAGTCAGAGAGCGAGGAAGACGTTGTAGATCCAGATGACAATTTCAGAGGTGGAGCTGAGGAGAGAAACCCATACTACCCCAACCAAAAAGACCTCAACGACTTGATTAGAGATCTTGGTCTCACCAAGTCCAATGCCGAGCTTTTGATGTCTAGGCTCAAGCAGTGGAACTTGTTGGATGAAAATGTGCAAGTTGCAGATCAGAGGACGCGTCACCAACCTTTTTCCAGCTTCTTCACCCGTCAAGATGGGCTCTGCTTCTGCCACAATGTGACCAGTCTGTTCGAGGCAATCGGAATCGCCTGTAACCAGAATGAGTGGCGCCTCTTCATTGACAGCTCATCCAGGAGCCTCAAAGCCGTGCTGCTCCATAATGGTAACAAGTACCCGTCTCTTCCCCTGGCTCACTCGGTGCACCTCAAAGAGGATTACAACAGCATCAAGACCTTGCTGGACGCCTTGAAGTATGATGAGTACGGCTGGGAGGTCATAGGAGACTTCAAAATGGTGGCATTCCTGATGGGTCTCCAAGGCGGTTTTACCAAGTTTCCCTGCTATCTTTGCCTTTGGGACAGCAGGGACACCAAGGCGCACTACCACAGGCGGGACTGGCCACAGCGGACCGAGTTCTCTGTGGGGAGGAACAACGTCAAGTGGGAGCCACTGGTGAACCCCTGGAAGGTGCTGATGCCACCACTGCACATCAAATTGGGCCTTATGAAACAATTTGTCAGAGCTCTAGATAAGGAGTCGGCAGCCTTCAAGTACCTTCAAGACTTCTTCCCTAAGCTGTCTGAGGCAAAGGTCAAAGCCGGTGTCTTCGTCGGACCACAGATAAAGAAGATCCTGGAGTGCAATGAATTCCCCAAGAAGCTCACTAGTAAGGAGAAAGCGGCTTGGAACAGCTTTGTCGCAGTGGTTCGGGGCTTCCTGGGCAATCACAAGGCCGAAAACTATGTGGAGCTGGTTGAGACTCTGGTGAAGAACTACGGCACAATGGGCTGTAGGATGTCCCTCAAAGTCCATATCCTTGATGCTCATTTTGATAAATTCAAGGAGAACATGGGAGCGTATTCGGAGGAGCAAGGTGAGCGCTTCCACCAGGATATACTGGTCTTTGAACGCCGCTACCAAGGACAGTATAACGAGAACATGATGGGAGACTACATTTGGGGGCTGATTCGTGAAAGTGATTTACGGTATAATCGTAAATCTCGAAAAACTACTCACTTCTAAATCTTTTGTAGTCATTTTTGTATTATTTTAGTATAAATACATGTTAATTTGGATTCATATGTTGTTTTTTTCTGACTTTATGTGAACGAAAAGACACAAATTCGCCCGTTTTCTCATTGGAAATAGGTAAATTTCAAAATATCACTGTCCTGGTCAAAGCAAAGTTTGTGGGGAATAATAGCCATTTTCTATACTTTTGAGGCATAAGCAATTAGGAAATAACACTTACTACCCAGGAACAAAAATTGTGTTACATAGTGTTATCTACCTATTGTGTGTTCATTTTTAGCGTTGGTGTTTTGGGGGGTGGAATAACACCAAATTACAAAACAGCAACAGTCATTGAAATGTCTATTAAATTAGCAATTTATATACACTGAAGACATGAAAGGAGTCAGAATGTGTATTGAACCATTGAATTTTAAGTATTGCTATTGAAACGTGAAAGGCAACCAAATAAACACATTCAATAACTCTCAATTAATAAACATCAACAACATAAGTACAATGCGGTTTGCTCAGCCGCACGGCATTCTGGGACGTCGCTGCACAGTTCGTTGTCAGTCCTGCGGACGGCAGCAGCTGGTACGCTACAATATATAGGGACGGTCTAAAAACGTCCAAGCCTGTTTAAAAACATTCTATGTAAAACAGAGAGGCCTTGGGGAAGGACTGTGTGTGCAACCCTAGTAGTTTAGTTTGACGGAATCCAGGCCAAACTGAAGTTATACAGCCTGTGGCCAACTGAGTCACCACCACAGAAAGAAGATTAAAACGCAACCAGTTTGGTGGTGTTTATTTCTGAGAGGACTGACTAATTAGCTTGGAAGCAGCAGCCCAAGCTCCTTGCACTGCCCCCAGCAGAGGTACCAGTCGAGCCTAAAAAGAGAAGGTTCAGTGCTGGAAATAAGAGACTTTATGCTGAACAGTTTACCGTACTTGACTGTTCTTTCCCTGGCAACCTGGAATGGTAGGATTGTTTTTACACTGAACCTAGGGGATTACAAGAACCTAACTCGAGCTGGAGTGAATGTAATTCCCACAGATTACTGTGAACAGCAGTACGAACTGTTTCTTTTACCTGCCTGGCGGTTAGCTCGGGTAAGGCTGAGTCAGGGCAACTGAACATTGTAGTTAGTGCCCAGAGTGGCAGGTTTTGTTTTCTTTTGTTTTAGTTTTGATTACATCATACCACAGTATTATAATGTAATAAAACTGTCTGACTTCAACTTCATCTTCTGTTGTTCTGAGTGTCTCTCTCACACTGCCAGTTGGCTACCACATACAAATACTGAACATCTGGTTCACAATATATATATAGAAAAAAAAGAGAATGCTATTTGTATTTAACAGCAACAGCATTTAAATTTCCTCGTTAATTAAATTTATAGACTCATTTTTGTCTCCTCTAGGTGCCAAAAGTGGATGAGACACTTGTCAGGTCATTTGAAAAGTGTCAAGTCAAACAGAAGTGTCACAAACATCAAGATTATCAGTTCATTGGATGAGGTTCCGGATTTAATTCAAGAAAAGCTCAGTCAATTGAATAAAGAAAGCCAAGGCCATTTCACTCAGATGGTTAGAAGACATGATACTTATTACAGGTTTGACTGACAACGTAAACCACGTGGCACCTCATCTGGACAGCCCACAGTGACAACAGCTAATGCCTGTTGTTCCTATGTTTCATTTTAAGTGCTGAAGGAGGGCTGTAACTTAGCTTTAGTAGTTTGTGAACAGTTGTCTCATAATGGCCATGATCTTCAGAATACAGAGGGAAAGAGGGTAAATCCCATTGATCCAGCGTTGTTAGGCCTAGTTAATGTCTTTCTGTCTTTAAATATGATGACAACTGATCTTAAAAGCATTATCTTAAAAGCAGTAGAATGGGCACAGATGCATGGCCCATTCTACTGTTGCTGATGTTCATGATGTTGCTGACAGAAGATATTACTTTACACCAAATTACATCTCTTTTCTTAGACAACGCAAAAAATACTCACAGATTTGACCACAGTGTTAAAAGAGGATGTCTTTTTTTTCATTTTAGTTGTCGCCAATTTTTTACCCCGGTTTTTCTCCCCAATTTTGTATGCCCAATTATTATCTATATTCTCGGCTCACCGCTCGCAACCACCCCGGGAAATGGCTGCTGGAACACGCGTCCTCTGAAACTTGCTCCGAAACGTGCTCCTGCCAATCCGTCATTTTTCGCACTGCGGATCCACAGCGAGGCCACCAGACCTATAGTGCCAGAGAACAACACAGATCTGGCAGCTCCACTGCAGAACCACAGATGCCCTATGGCCACAGGGGTCGCTGGTGCAAGTGAACCATGGACTCCCCTGCCGACCTAAGCCCTCCCTACCTGGGCGCCGCTCGGTCAATTGTGTGCCGCCCCTAGGAACCCCCGGTCACGGTCAGCTGTGACATAGCCTGAATTTGATCCTGTGATCTCCAGGCTGTAGGGCGCATCCTGCACTCCACGTGGAGCGCTTTCACTGGATGCGCCACTCTGGACCCCATGAGGATGTCATCTTTACCAGCCTTTGTCTTGTGGCAGAAATGCCAGTTAGAAAAAAATGGCAAAAATATAGTGTTTTTAGATGCAACATATTCAGGTGTGTCTGCATATGGATATGCATTGTACACAGGAATGACCATGGACACAGTGTCCCAGTAGCCTTTTTTGTGACCAGCTGTGAAAAGCAACAAACTCTACAACAAATTCTGAAAGCTCTAAAAATAAATAATCCAACTTTTTCACCCAGGTATTTTTTAGTTTATATTTTGTTTTTATTTAGAGTAAAAAGGGAGCAAGTGGGATACACTTACAGGGTGAATTTTCAAAATTTGTTTTGCTGTAGAGAAAGATTTGCTCCAGAATTTCAGAAACTAGGTGTAAATGTTTGGAAGTATAAATCTATCAAAGAGACAACAAAGGTGTGGAAAAGGAAAACATAAAGTAAGTTAATATTTTTTCTCACCTAAACATAGCTTCAGAATTTTAGCTGGATTGTAGTTGGACATTAAAAAAGTGGAGCAAAAATATATATTTTTTTTTTGGTAAGCCACTTATGCCTTTTGAACCCAAGATCATACAGCAAACAATTTATGATTATCTCAACAAGGTTTTAATTTATTTTACTCTAAATACTCTTTGCTTTGATATCAGTCAGTAAAATGGTATAATGGTAGGTACAAAATAATCCTGTGTCAATTTCCTGGCAGTCAGTTCAGAAACTATAAAGTATGTATTTTTTTAGGGGAATTATGATGGCGAAGGATTGAACATTGATACAGGGCTTGCAGGAAGTGTTCCCCAACATGCTGGTTTCATGTGCTACAGGTATTGGTATTGCTGTTAGACTAAGGCCTAGACCAAATCAAAACTTTGACCTACCTGCAAATCGAAAATTACAAACATGTACCCAATCATGGTTTGTTTTTCTGTCAGAGGCTACTTTCTACTACTTTTATAAATACAATTTTAGCAGGTAGGTCAAAATTTTGATTTGGTCTAGGCCTAAGGTACATTTTGGCAACTGCAATGGTTTCTGTTTTTTTTTGTAAGTTGTAGGACTGTAACAATATAGGTTACACATTAATGGCCTGATTTTCAAAACTTGGCAAAAGATGTAATAATGAGTAAGACTAACAGTTTTGATTAAATGTATCCAATTTTATCCTTTGAGTAATTCTAGCTACCAGTGAATTTACAACAACTTAAGTTTCTATAACTTTATTGAACATATGTAATGTCCTTACTCATTAGTAAATCCTTTACCAACTTTGCAAAATCAGTCCCTAAAACTGTAAGTGGGATGTCCTTAAAAAGCCATGAACTAAATTTCATGTGACGTTAAATATTTTTCATCCTATGGTTCCTTTGGCTCTAAAAGTAGCAGTTATAAAACCATTGATTAAAACATAATTTGGATCCAACAAACCTACATAATAGTTCTATTTCAAACCTTCCTTTTATTGCCAAGATTTAAGAATGAGTGGTTGCAGACCAACAAACTAACATTGAAAATTTAATTGAATTGACCTTTCAATTGAATCCATATAAAACTGAAGTTATGTATAGTAAGTGGGTTCCCTAAACCACATAAATGGCTATGCATTCTTTGATCTGGATTTACAGTGGATCTCAAAAGTATTCACCCCCCTTGGACTTTTCCACATTTTATTGTGTTACAACATAGAATCAAAATGGATTTAATTAGGAGTTTTTGCCACTGATCAACACAAAAAAAGTCCATAATGTCAAAGTGAAAAATAAAATCTACAAATTGTTCTAAATTAATTACAAATATAAAACAGAAAATAATTGATTGCATAAGTATTCACCCCCTTTGCTATGATACACCTAAATAAGCTCTGGTGCAACCAATTGTCTTTAGAAGTCACATAATTAGTTGAATGGAGTCCACCTGTGTGCAATTAAGGTGTTTCACATGATTTTAGGTTAAATACACCTGTCTCTGGGAGGTCCCACAGTTGGTTAGTACATTTCCTAACAAAAACTACATCATGAAGACGAAGGAACATTCAAAGCAAATCCGGAATAAGGTTCTTCAAAAGCACCAATCAAGGGTAGGATATAAGAACATTTCCAAGGCACTGAATATCCCCCAGAGAGAATATGGCACAACTGTGAATCTGTCTGGAACAGGCCGTCCTCAAAAACTGAGTATCCGGGCGAGAAGGGCACTAGTTAGGGAGGCCACCAAGAGGCCTATGGCAACTCTAAAGGAGTTACAGTCTTACACGGCTGAGCTGGGAGGCACTGTGCATACGGTAACAATAGCCCAGGTGCTTCACAAAACTGGCCTTTATGGGAGAGTGGCAAAAAAAAAAAAAACATTGTTGAAAAAAAAACATCAAATCTCGGCTAGAGTTTGCCAGAAGGCATTTGGGAGACTCTGAGACCAAGGGGAAGAAGATTCTATGGTCTGATGAGACCAAAATAGAGCTTTTTGGCCTCAACGCTAAGCGCTATGTTTGGTGCAAGCCTAACACCGCACATCATCCTGAGAACACCATCCCTGTCGTGAAGCATGGTGGTGGCAGCATCATGCTATGGGGATGCTTCTCTGCGTCAGGGCCTGGAAAGCTTGTGAAGATAGAGGGCAAAATGGATGCAGCAAAGTACAGAGAAATCCTGGAGGATAACCTGCTGAAGTCTGCAAGAGACCTGGGACTTGGGAGAAGATTAATCTTCCAGCAGGACAATGACCGCAAACATGCAGCCAAAGCCACACTGGAGTGACTTAAAAACAAAAAGGTCAATGTCCTGGAGTGGCCCAGTCAAAGCCCGCACCTCAATCCAATTGAGAATATGTGGAAAGAGTTGAAAATTGCTGTTCACCAAAGGTCCCCATCCAACTTGACGGAGCATGAGCAATTTTGCAAAGAAGAATTGGTAAAAATTGCAGTGTCCAGATGTGCAAAGCTGGTAGAGACTTATCCAAGTAGACTCATGGCTGTAATTGCTGCCAAAGGTGCCTCTAAGAAATATTGACTCAAGGGGGTAAATACTTATGCAATCAATTATTTTCTGTTTTGTATTTGTAATTAATTTAGAACAATTTGTAGATTTTATTTTTCACTTTGACATTATGGACTTTTTTTGTGTTGATCAGTGGCAAAAACTCCTAACTAAATCCATTTTGATTCCATGTTGTAACACAATAAAATGTGGAAAATCCAAGGGGGGTGAATACTTTTGAGAGCCACTGTAAGAACCCTACCTTCTGAACGTGTATTAGAAATTAATTGTTATTGCATACTTACATATTATACTTCTATATGTATTAAAAAAAGGTATGATTTTATTTATTTAATTTTTTTGCAAAGCACTTTGAGATAAATTTGGTATGAAGGGCACTATATAAATACACTCTGATTTGATTACTGTACTTGTTTGCAGGCTATTCAAAGGTCGCTTAAGAAGCTGCAGTCCTACCCTCAGTAGTCCCCAAAATTCCGAACGGCAGGACATAATGAAAAACGTCATGGCATTGAAGTCTTGCCTTACTGTAATTGGAACAGCATAGCAGATTGTAGATATTGTAATGGCAATTCTTGTTCTTTTTTAAATAACAAAAGCAGGTGAACTGTAAAACAAGTCATGTGCCTACAGTATGTAAACTATGCTATATCCTGTCTTAAAATAATTTTACCTCACCAGCAAATTATCATTAGCTGTTTCTGTTTGTGCCTTTTAAATCTGATGAATTAACCAGTAGCTTTATAAACTTTCCATTTGGGGACATAACTGTTTTCCATACCTTGCAAGAGATGAAAAATGACTACATCTTCAAAATCCTGGTGGCAGCACCATTTACTATTTAAACTAGTAAAATTGTTTAGATTTGAATTCATATTATAATATTAAAAATGTCTTAAAATAATTTAATTGGGGTGAATGTTATGGTTATGTTTTCCAGGAAGAAGATTTTGCAAAGGAATGGGCATTACTGCAGTCTAAGGGGTTCCAGATGCAGTGGTCCGTTATCTGGAACAAAACTGGATTTGCTGTGGGAAGCTGTGGGCAAACTATGGAAGAAGGTTCAATCATGAAGAGTCAGAAACAAACATTATTTCAGAACGGTATGTGTTACTGATGAGTACAAAACATTTTTAATTTAGAGTATTTATCTTGGAAGTACAACATTGGTATGCTGTATTATTTGGTATGAAATATCAGTCATTTTATTTACAGTATTATTCTTGTTAGTCATTTTATATCATGTTCTATTTCAGCCATCACTTTCAGGTGACAACTCAGAAGTTAATTAGCATTATGTATTTTTTGTATTTTCTTCTCCAGATTCTTCTTAACTGTGAAGTATCAGTTTCTGCATGGATTTAACAACAGACCTTTTAACAATGACCTTTTGCATTTGCTTTGTGACAAAGTTTTGAGTTACTTTGGCTATCTAGACAGGCTCCAACGATCGGGTCAAGTGTACAATAAAAGAGATCAACACAAACAAGAAGGCATTCTGAAAGCAAAACAAATGCTTGCTAATAATCGGCAGGAAAAGATTACCTGGGTTTCTGAGTTTGTTGCTGAAATTCCCAGCCAATCTAACTTTGATGTGAAATATACTGCAATTCTTCATGACCAGATCTGTAACTGTCCAGTAGCAGCCCTTGGAAAGCAGTGTAAAAGCAGTGTATCTGTCAAAAGAGCACATGCAACATTGATTAAACTGCATTAGGGATTCGATGCTGGGAGCAGCTAAATACTTTATAAATAATGGACTAAACAGAGAAAATGAACTCTTAAAAAAAAAAAAAAAAAAAGGTAAATATTTGTGTGTATACGCAATTGTTGTAAAGTTTGTGTGCTGAGTTCCCTAACCTCTGTCCACCCTCGCTGGGACAGCTTGCCCGCCTAGTGACCCCTCTCCCTTTCCCCACTGTGTATCTCAGATCTGCTTGGTTAAATCCTTATAAGGACTACCGTAATTGCATGAATCTGTAATAAAGTTCCATTTGACTTTATAATCTGCTTCAGTGGTGTCCTTGTTAGAGCTCACGCTGCAGAGTAAGAGCAAAACTGCTACAGTATGTTCAACCTTTTAACACAGACATCTTAAAGGCTTACTGTCTATGCAACTGAAATGCTTTAAATTGGTATTTTTATATTTGCATTATTATCGTTATGTCTGGAAATTGGTTGTACCTGTCTAAAGAGATGTTTGGAAAAAAACAAACACCTGTGCATACTTATTATCTATTTTAAAAGGTCAGTTGGTTTCAGAGTCTTTAATTAATTTCTCTTCCTCAGACAGAATGGCAAGGAGAAGTTTAGTGTTGTGCATAAACATTTCATGGCCCACATTGTGTGTGAATTGCTCAAATCTGGATAGAGCTGTGGTTGAGATGGCTGTGGATGTGAGGTCTTCAATGACTCTCCTGTAAAGAAAACATAAATAAAACATTAGAAGCTTCAGAGTATGTTTTAATCAAGTTTTTTTTTTTATCCATCTAATCAAGCGATAATGAAACTAGATCAATAGCTAGTGTTTCAATGAAATGCATTGTTGTTTTGTGCATTCTGCATTTCAACCATTTCAATGTGCCAAAGTAAAAAGAAAAGATTTTACTAGCTATAAAAGTGTATATATTAAAATATATATATTAGGGATGACATAGGGTACTCGGGTATCTGGGTTACCCGGTTCTCGATATTACCCAAATCCATTTTCAGGATTCGATTCCTCTTCGAATCCCTTTTTGCTGAAATTGAATGTCTCTGTTTACTGATGATATGTTTCCTCACAACACAATGCTCTGTCAATCACACCATCGTGGATCAATCTGTTTGTACCACTGAAGCACAGAGAAATGAGAAATTATAATGTAGAGCTCCAGACTGCGATTAAAATGGTTAGAAACGCAAGAACAAAAAAAAAAATCCAAAAATATTTTGACAACTTTTTCAGGGGTTAGGCACAAAGATGCTGCATCTCCCTTTAAAAGCATGTGTCAATATGAATGCAAGATGACGTTGGTCTATATATATACACACACATATACACACAATGAAAGTAGCGTTCAAATTTCTTTCAGCCAAACTATATTTAAATGGCTTACCAAACGAAAATCATCATTTTGCTTCAAAGTTTAAATACTTGACTCCCGCTTGTTTACATTCTTCATCAAAATCTCTTTATTGGTTTAAAAAAAGGACATAGTTGAAAAACAAACAACGCGTTTTGACACTAACGTGTCTTCATCAGGTAACACCAGCAGAATACATGAACCCCAGTTTCTTGCAACAGTTCTGGTGACCAAATGTGTGAGTACTGTTGTGAAAAAAAAAAAGTAGCTTAAAATGAACAGTTGTTTAGGAAATGTAGAACAAGAACAGCAACAAATAAAAATACACTTAAGGTTAGTTTCTTGACACGTGCCATTAACAACATGCCCTGAAAACTCAATGTAATTAATGAAGGGCTGTAATGCAACAAAAAGAGCAAGAATTAAACAAACAAGGATGTGAAAAGATTACCGTACCAAGCTGAAAAAAGTTGTCTTTGTGAACTCCAATAAACCAATGTTATCTTTCGCCAGTCAAATTATAGAGTGCCTAAATAAGGTTTTGAGTCAACACGAATAGATTTTTTATCGTCTCTTTTGTCTTGCATCCCAGTAGATTTTGTTACATTGACAATATCTCTTCAGCCAAGGAATCAGCCACAGTAATTTATGAGTAACTCTTGAGGTGTTGTGGGCTAGTCGATGAAATACAAAGTCAGAAGGTGCTCACTTGAAGAGATGTATCCTACTTAGCTCAATCTAGACGGTTGTCATGCTGATGCGCTGGGGAGACCACTGTGGTTGATCCCCGGAGCCAGCATCGCAGCCGTTGTGTGTGCTGATGCACTGGGGAGGCAAAATAAGCTGATCCCTGGAGCCAGCATTACACTTCAGCCATCAATACAAGGCAGAAGGATATCTACACCATCAGATGGAAGGAAACACAAATGGATGGAGATGCAGATGGATCACATTAGTTTACTGTAAAGCTACGTCTTAGTTGGTGCTTATCTTGGCGAGAGCCAAGTTCAAATCAGCATGAAGTTTTAACATCTACTCTCATATGGAAATCAGCCAAAGAATCAGCCACAGTAATTTAAGAGCAACATTACCATTAAGTAAAACAGTATGTAGCATGAGTCCTGGCAGAGAAAATTTGTGGTACCTTTTCTAGATCTGCATCCTTTGAAGCATGTGCCATCAGCCGCCCGCTTCTTTACACACTACAGCATCAGAGGACAACACAGCCCTGGGCAGCTTACAGTATTGCAATTTTAAGCCTGTTCTCTCACAATTCAATTTAACTCTGTCCAACACTTCGCTACCGCTTTACAGCTCTTCTTCCTTCTTTCTTTTTAAACATTTTTGAGTTAACATGGTGCTCACAGACAAAAACTAATTGACACTGCCACGTGTGATTGAAAATTCCTTGAAGCGCAGTCATATTTAGCTCAGTCTAACAGCATCCCTCCCTCTGTTTGCTCTTCATTTACCAAAGATACAGTACATCTTTCTCATGGCTTAGCGCTGGGAGGTGCACAGTAGAAAGAATGGCAACAATAATACATTATGATAATGAGTCATTTCTCGCAGGATGAGATTAGACAGAGAAGGGGCCAGCTGACGCTGAGCAAGTTTGTGAATGGGTTGTAGATCAGATTTGCTGGTGCTGACGAACACCAGCGGCAATGACAGGCAGGCTTACAGGCAACTTTTCCTGTAAGTTTTTCTTTACATTTAAGAGGCATTGCGGCAAGTGGCTTGGGCACTTCGGCAATTGCTGTCGGTGCCGTCGGTTATTTCTCACCATGGTAGCCCCTTTTTGGCCCAGGAGACTGTAGTTCTCAACCCTAATACAGCTCCTGAGCGGCCAGCCGTGGAGCTTGCCGAAACGCAGCGACCTGCTCAGTCAGGCGCGGGGGACATTGTGGCATCCAGACCCATCGAGCCTGCAGCTCTGGGTCTGGCCCCTGGACGTAAGCATTGAGCCATCTGGGGTTATCTAATAGGGTCATTGACACCTTACAGAATGCCAGAGTGGAGTCCACGCATTCCCAGTGTTTGTACAGGTGGGGCGTTTTTCAAGCGTAGTGCTTGCCTAAGGGTTTTGACCCCACGACCTGTCCCATGGCCATGTACTGTGAGATAGAGGGTTGTGAGAGACAGCAGGGAGGGGGTTAAAACCTCCCTGCGAGGGAAATGCACAGTTTTGATTTGTGTTGCTTTATTGTTTCATTTGATTTTCTAATTGATTTCTTAATTGTATTATTATTTAGTTTAATTGTTTAATTGTTTTATTATTAATTATCATCCGCACCTGGGCGTTATTGGAAATTAGGCCCAGGTGCGGGGTTTAAAAGGAGAGCAGGCAGTCTGCTCGGGGCTGCTAAGGAGAAGGAGGCAGAAAGGAGTGCTCTGCTTCCTGGCAGTCCTGAGGTAAAAGGTATAGTGCAAATCTGTGTGGTTAAGTTTTGGGACAGGGAAACGGCTTAGCTGTCCTGTGGTAGTTAGGTTCCTGCGTGTGTAGTTAGTGCTCAGAAAGAGCTAGGTGTTTATTTTGTATTTTGTTTTATTGTGTGTTATTAAATAAATTGCGCGTTAGCGCTGAAAATCCAATTTCTGTGTGCTGGGTCAGATTCTTAAAGGGGCAACGAACGCAAGTGAGTGTGAACCTTTTACATATGGTGGCAGAGAGTGTGGGCGCCCCTACGACCCAGAGAAAGATGGATTTATGGGACCTGATCGAGCAGATCAATAGAAATGCCGCTGCTCAGAAGGAGCAGCTGGAGAGATGGGAGAGAGAGATGGGGTTGGCTCCAGTGAAGAAAAGGGAGCCAACAGAATTGGAGCTGCTGCTCCAAGAATGGGAGCAGGCTAGCGGAGCTCCGCAGCCTCCCGAGCCAGAGGGGGAGGAGCCGCCGCTGCCAGAGCCCAGAGGGGAGGAGCCGCCGCTGCCGGAGCCCAGAGAGGAGGAGCCGCCGCTTCCGGAGCCCAGAGGGGAGGAGCCGCCGCTGCCAGAGCCCAGAGGGGAGGAGCCGCCGCTGCCGGAGCCCAGAGAGGAGGAGCCGCCGCTGCCAGAGCCCAGAGGGGAGGAGCCGCCGCTGCCAGAGCCCAGAGGGGAGGAGCTGCCGCTGCCAGAGCCCAGAGGGGAGGAGCTGCCGCTGCCAGAGCCCAGAGGGGAGGAGCTGCCGCTGCCAGAGCCCAGAGGGGAGGAGCTGCCGCTGCCAGAGCCCAGAGGGGAGGAGCTGCCGCTGCCAGAGCCCAGAGGGGAGGAGCTGCCAGAGCCCAGAGGGGAGGAGCTGCCGTTGACAGAGCCTAGAGGGGAGGAGCCGCTGCTTCTGGAGCCCGGGGAGGAGGTGGAAAGCATACCTCCACCACAGCCCCGACCACCACCCCTACGGTCCAGTCCGGTGCTGCTGCGTCCAGTCCCTCACTCCTTGCTGCTCCAGGACACCCGGCCGGTCTTCCTGGACCTTCCTGCGCTGGACCTAGAGCCCAGGAGTCTGCAGCACTGGCCACAGCTTTGCCCCTGGTTCCCTGCTCCGCTCTCCCCGAGCACCCAGACGTCGCTGGGCTGCTGCCAGACGTCGCTGTCACTCCCCCTGTTCGCTGCTTCGCTTCCCCTGGGTGATCGGACATCACTGCGCCGGTTCCCAGGGGAAGATCTCTGTCCACTGCTGCATCCTCCAGTGCCACGGTCTACGCTCCGGTCGCCCCTGTCGAACCGTTGGGTCCCCTTGTCGCCGGTGCGCGGTCCTTACCTGGCTGAGCCGGGATGTGGACCGATCCACCCTCAAGCCTGCCCGTGGAAGAGGGCAAGAAAGGACATTTATGGACTTGAGGGTGGGTGGTTGTGTTTTAGGGGAGGAGGTGGCCGTCTCGTGGCCTGTGTCTTGTAAAGACAAGGGGGGGGGGGGGGATATGTGAGATAGAGGGTTGTGAGAGACAGCAGGGAGGGGGTTAAAACCTCCCTGCGAGGGAAATGCACAGTTTTGATTTGTGTTGCTTTATTGTTTCATTTGATTTTCTAATTGATTTCTTAATTGTATTATTATTTAGTTTAATTGTTTAATTGTTTTATTATTAATTATCATCCGCACCTGGGCGTTATTGGAAATTAGGCCCAGGTGCGGGGTTTAAAAGGAGAGCAGGCAGTCTGCTCGGGGCTGCTAAGGAGAAGGAGGCAGAAAGGAGTGCTCTGCTTCCTGGCAGTCCCGAGGTAAAAGTTATAGTGCAAATCTGTGTGGTTAAGTTTTGGGACAGGGAAACGGCTTAGCCGTCCTGTGGTAGTTAGGTTCCTGCGTGTGTAGTTAGTGCTCAGAAAGAGCTAGGTGTTTATTTTGTATTTTGTTTTATTGTGTGTTATTAAATAAATTGCGCGTCAGCGCTGAAAATCCAATTTCTGTGTGCTGGGTCAGATTCTTTTTTTTTTTTTTTTTTTTTTTTTTTTTTATAAATTTAGTCGTCGCCAATTATTTTTACCCCGGTTTTCACCCCAATTTAGCATGCCCAATTATTATCTGTATCCCCGGCTCACCGCTCGCAACCCCCCCGCCGACTCAGGAAACGGAGGCTGGAACACGCGTCCTCCGAAACGTGCTCCTTCCAAGCCGTCATTTTTCGCACTGCAGATCCACAGCAATGCTACCAGACCTATAGTGCCGGAGGACAACACAGATCTGGCGGCTCCGCTGCAGAGCCACAGGCGCCCTATCGGCCACAGGGGTCGCTGATGCGTGGTGAGCCGTGGATTCCCCTGCCGACCTAAGCCCTCCCTACACAGGCAGCGCTCAGCCAATTGTGCGCCGCCCCCTAGGAACTCTCGGTCACGGTCAGCTGTGACATAGCCTGGATTCGAACCAGCAATCTCCAGACTATAGAGCACATCCTGCGAGGAGCGCCTTTACTGGATGCGCCACTCGGGAGCCCCTGCTGGGTCAGATTCTTAAAGGGGCAACGAACGCAAGTGAGTGTGAACCTTTTACAGTACCTATTTGATGAGGGGAAATCCCCCTTTACATTAAAGGTCTATTTGGCAGCCATTTCAGCTTGTCATATTAAAATAGATTCAGTCTCCCAGGGAGCGTATTTCCTGGCAGGGTGATTTTTAAAAGGAGCTCAATGGCTTTGGCCGCCCATGAAGGACATTGTCCCTTGCGGGAGGCTCAATGTGGTGCTTGAAGCACATATGAAGCCTTCCTTTGAGTCCTTGTATTCAGCGGCGCTGAAGCATTTTTCTATGAAAGCGGCTTTCTTACTTGCAATTACATCCACTAAGCGGATGGGTGAGATGCAAGCCTTTTCGATTGCAAAACCTGCTTCATTTTTGCAGAAACCAGGGCGAAGGTTACACTTTGCACCAATCCTGCTTTTTGTCAAAAACCATCTCGGCATTCCAGATGAACCAGATGGTAGAGCTTGAGGCTTTTCATCCGCCTCCTTTCCAGTCTGAGAGCGGCAGCTCCATACACTTTGTCCGGTGCTGGCACTAGTGTATTATGTGGACAGAGCTCAGAGCTGGAGGCAGTCTGAGCAGTTTTTTTTGTCTGTTATGGGGCTAAGTCCTGTGGAAAAGCACTGTCTAAACAGAGGTTGTCAAAATGGATCACAGACACAGTTAAGCCTATGAGTGAGCAAACTGGTCCCTTCCAGAAAATATCACTGCCCATTCCACAAGTGGCATGGCAACTTCGTGGGCTTTGTTCCAGGACACATCTGTCAGGGACATTTGCGATGCTGCAGTGTGGGCTACTCCCCATACTTTTACACGGTTTGATCGGCTGAATGTCATAGATCCACAAAACCCTGGTTTTGGAACAAAAGCGTTAAGGACGGCCTCGAGCTCAACCCTACAGCATAAACAAAGAGGTGAGTTCTCCCTCCATTTTTTAGCCCTATCTACTTGTACTGGGGTTCCTCTTGGTAATGCGCAAGGTGGCCTTGGCCTACCTTGCAGCATTCCAGTTGCTCTGCAATATTGCCTTGCGACAGCTTTGGTATTTCAACCCATGAGGTGTAGTAGTAAACTTAGTATTGCTGTGGCATGTTCCTCTGTAATAATGTCTCATTCAAATAATGCCCACGACCTCCAGTCCCAGGCTTTAATGATTCAAGAGTTCCATTATTGCCTTGTAACACTCCACAGCAATGCCATTATAAATAAACCACAGCATTGCACACAAGTGTGCAGCCAATGCAGCCAATTCAAATGTCTAATAAATCTAAGTGGCAGAGCACAAACCTTTTAGTTTGAAAAGTGTTTTCTGACACCAGGCAAGCACTAAAGAGTATATCAACATCTTGATTGCTCTCTTTTGCCAAAGGACACTTCTTTTTATGCCCATGACAAGTCTAACCACGACCAATTTACAATCTGTAGATGCCAATTACTGTCATACACATGTGGAATTGCTTTTCCATGTGCAGGTTCAGACCTGCCAGAGACACAACTAGGGGGGTATGGCTAGGCTAGTGAAACTAGAAACTATCCTGCAAAAGCACAACCTCAACGCAGTGCAATGTACATAAACAGGGAATCATGAACAAACCATGTACACTTTGTAGTGCATTTAACTTTTTTTTTTCTTTTTGTCAATGAACGGTGCTCCTGTTATTATTATTATTATTATTATTATTATTATTATTATTATTATTATCCACGGAAAAATAAACGCACAGATATTAAACACAGTTTGAATGATAACATTCAAGGTCCTTTACCAGAGATTAGGGACCTCATATAGACCAGTCAGGTTAAAGGAAATCTCTGATCCATTTTGAAATTGCTATTTGTCCTTCTAAAGCATGGATGGGCAACTGGCAGCCGCATCCAGCCCGCCAATTTATTTGATGTGGCCCGCCAACAGTTAAGATATTATTTATTCTGCTGTGATAAATGTACACTACTGCGAGTATAAAAGTGCTTGTTTCAATGGAAGACCAATCGATAGGGGGAGGTGTTGCGTGCCTCTTTGGATTGCGTGTATGCTGAATACAACAAGGAAATTCAATACCCTGAACCTTAGATCTATGTCCGCGCTGCGTGTGAGGCGGGAAGCGTCGCATTGGCAAAATTGTGGCTGATTCTTCAACCTTTAAACTTAGTTTCGTCATGAGTAAAAGAAAGCTAGACAGAGAAAACGAGTTTTAGTGCACGGTGGCAGCGTGAATTTCTTTTTACTGAATATGGAGGTAAGCCCCAATGCCTTATATCTTTGCAATTTGTGTCAGTGACAAAGTAATATAACTTGAACCGTCACTACACTATCACAAAGCACAGTATGACAGATATACTGGCGATGCTAGAGATGCCAACATTGCTGATCTAAAAGGCTGTTATAAGGCAGCAGAGTTGTTATTCCAGAGCCATCACAGTACAAACTTAGAGTCTTACTGCATCATGTCTTGTTATTTTCAAGCTGGCACGGGCTAAAATGTCACTGATTGACGGCGAAACATTGAAATGATGTCTTCCTAAGGAAAGCAATTATTATTTAGAATCTCTGTCTACATAATATAGATTGATAGAGAATCATTCGAAATACATGTTTATTTTATAACTGCTGCTGTCTATTTGGACTTTAGTTTGGATTAAAGAGGCTTGCTAAAGTTAAGCCGGGTTTACACTGCACGATTTTTGCAATCGGGAGACGCTGCGCCACTCACCCTTACCGATTGAGCTACGATTTCTCACTCTAGATCGGGGATTGCAAGCTACACACAGTACACGAGATATCTTGTCACAGACTGCGCCTATTTTCATTGCAGAATCGTAGACATCATTCGGGAGAATCATGGACTCAAGCGAGGAGGCGACCGCTGTTGTCTGTGCATTGTTTTGCACAGAAAAAAAGAAAACGCGGAGACGATCCATTTGGACGCGCAATTGTCTTATGTAGATTTTTCTATTAATATTTTTCTCTGATATGAAAAACATTAAATACTAGAAAAATATTCTCATTTAAAAAATAATTTTACTTCCAAACTGGTTTCACTGTGATGGTGCACAAGAAATGGCTTTAAGAATTCTTGATTCTTTAAAATCCATTCCTGCCTGGAAGGTGAGGTCTTTTGTCCCACTGCCACGGGGACGAGGTTTCAGCAGCTTTCCGTATTGTGTCCACAGAGAGGATGCTTTTGTTTGGACTTCTACCACTGACCAAAAATAAATATAAATACATATTACAGTATAATGCTTCATATTTATATAATTGAAAGCATACGGTCATGCATTTTGAATATGTAAGTACTATGTGTGTATAATAGGACCATGGATATTGCTAATTTTATACTCTGCAAATTCCAGCATGAGAATTTATACTTCAGGGCCATAAACTGCACAAATGTTCAATATTGCGATAAAATGTTTTATAACAGTTATAACATAGCAATGTAAGTATTTATTTCCTTGACGTCTGTGCTCTGAACCAACTCGAGTCGAGGTGCATCCAAAATAATAAAATATAATCTGTTCAAAAAGCGCAACACTCGCTCGTAGTACAAAATATTTATTAGATTAAAAGATTGGCGTGGGAGATTGGCCGTCAAGCGATCTTCATCAGAATACCAAATTCTGATGAATAATTTGAAGACTTTTAAACTAATAAATATTTTGTACTACGAGCGAGTGTTGCGCTTTTGAACAGACTAGAATACAACTTTAATAGTAGGCTACTACAAGTTTGTCATAGGTTTAAATATGCAACAAATAATCTACATTCTCTCTATTTCTCACACAAACAGACGCACACCCCTCCTCATATTTTGATTAAATTACCAATACAAGCATACAGTAGGGGTTTGAAACTACTACACACAGTATCTGCTTTGGCATTAACAAATTATAACAATTATTTACTTACCAGGTACCTGAAGTTCCGAAGCAAGCCTTTCATCTTTGTTCCTTCAATGAGCAATCATGTTAGGAAATGTCACTTATGTCAAAGAGACACAGGTGTTCCTGCCACATCTCCACCATCCTTTCCTCAATTATGAGGCTCCTCACCTTGCGTGGCACAACCTTTCTATTCGTCGCCATTATTGCTAGCTTGGCCTATTGGCAACTGGCAGCATTCGTCAAGAAATTGGCCCGTAGCCCCTCACACATTTCACGACATGTTAGAAATTTGTTAGAAATTTGTCGGGATGTTGTAAGAGCGTCGGGAGATCGCAGAAGCCATTAACGGGGCGTCGTAGACCCCCTAACACTTATTGACCATTTTGTCCACGACAACCTCCTTTTGTCCCAGATTTTAAGAAATTAGTCGCCGACTCCTCAGCTCATCAGTGATCAGCAAAAATCGTGCAGTGTAAGCCCGGCATTAGAGATACTGTCAAGTAGGACCAGATGGTAAGTGCTTTAGATCAGCTGAATCTTTCCATGTGGATTGCATTAGCAGTGTTTCACAAGACAGGCCTGGTATGGATAAAGTCAAGCTGAGGGGGTGATATTAGTTTGGAGATAACACATGCTGTCAAGGCTGGCTGGCAGCGGGAATAGCATATGTAGGAAACTGGGAGAGTAGGGTTTTCAACCCCATTTCTGCAAGAACCACACAAAGGGGCACATATATCAAGATCGACCGACGCAGCGCTAAATTGGAGTGTAAAGTAGCACATTGCCGCAGTACAAATTTGACCCCATCCCTAATGCATTAACTGACCCAAAATTAATGAGACACAGCGTAAGCTGCCACATTTAAATGCGAAAATTCTGCTGCCCCGTGTTCTGAAACCCTAAAAATGGGCTACGGTAACACAGAGTAACAGACTAATATGAAAAATAGCGCCTCCCGTCCAAATGGGCTACCTCAATTGAACAATAGGTAGGTCATCTGGAGAGGCAATGATGTGTCTTGACTTTATATTATATTATTATTATACAATAGATAAAACCAAATATACATAATGAAAAGGATATAATGAACCAAGTTTATTATACGACCAATACAAACAGTTGTACGTAATGAAATAGCCGGTGTCGAGCTATAATTTCATTCTCAGGGACAGCAAAAAGGGTAATGACACCCTAAATATTCTCCCTCTGTTCCTGGGTTGTTCAGGAAGGTTAGGAGTCTGAACTCACCATCGTAAGAAATGGCCCTGAACATTCACGATCTCACTAATTTCACGGAAATCGTGTATTTGACTGCCTACCGTAAAAAATATGCATTTTATTTTCCTTACAGTATTTTACATTACTCTTCACCTCCCCTGTTGATTTCATACTTTTATCAAGTAGAAGCAGCGCTACAGTAGCTGTACATGGTCCGGCTCAGTGCCACGCATTTGGTTACTACGGCAACGGGGTCAAACAAATACCAGCTTCATGATTGGTGAATTCCTCTTATAAAATGGGTTGGGAGATATCTGCGTCCTGATTGGCTGATAGGCATTCCAAGCCATTGAATTATTACAGTACAACCAACGTGTAAAAACAAGTCCCAGCAACTAAGATTTTTTATAAACAGATATTATTGCGCCAAACGTTTAAAGGAGAACAGTACTCAAAATAGCAAGGCTCTCTAAATGCTCTGTATACATAACAAATGCGTCTCACTGCGCCAATTTTGTTAATAAGTCAAGTGTTTGGCCAGTATTTCAATTTTTTTGTCAGCTTTCTGGGTCAGCTGGAAATGCAGGCCACCGCAATATTGGAACCTTTCTGGCGCCGCTGTCACGTCATATCGTTGACAGACACCCACACCATTGAACGCAGGCAGGGTGAATTATGTCGGAATGCAAAGCGTTCAGGTGCAAAAATAACAAAAGGAAAAACAGTAACAAAAAGTATTTTTGTGTGCCTAAGCCTTTAAACCAACAAAGGGCGGCCATAACAAAACAATGGCTACATATTATAGGAACGGGACACACGCTCAATAGAATACTGTGTGTGACTACAGAGCGAGTCAACGACAGGACGTCACACAAAGAGCGACGGAAGAGAGCTCCAATACAGTCAATGTTCATTTGTTTTAATGGTTCTTATACAATATACTGCTCAAGGAGAGGCTGAAAATGTGTCAAAAGCTTTAGCTAACATTTTTTTTCTATTGGAATGGTTATATAGTCATTTGCATTACAGTTCCACTTTAAGAACGTTTAAAATAATAATTTTGAATTGACCGCCATTTTTTCCCCTAATAAAAACAAAATAATAATATGATAATATGACGTCAGACTTCCTCCATGTAAATTTTAACTTGTTTGGTGACATTTCTGGAGGATTTAGACCGCAACAGTTTGGTAACGGAACCGACAGTAATAATTAAAATTTTTTTTTTTTAAAGTCAGGAAAAAAATGAAACTGTGAGTACTACAAGACACCTCTCTCTAAAAAAGTACTAAAAAAACTAAAAAAGTAACCGCTTGGGCTGTGTCAGTTTTTAATGATTGGTCAGCACAAACAAAAAAATAATATGGACTGGAAAACTGCAACTAAGATTGAAATAAACACAGTTTTAAGAAGTTTCTTTACTGAAGTGATAACGTCAGTTGGCACACTGTATTCAGTTAGCAGCTACACAAGCTTGCGAGCTGGCCTGAATCGTTTTTTAAATTCTCCCACAGTGGGATGATCTATAAACCTAATTACAGATACCCACTTTAAAACAGCAAACGTCTTCATTTCTGTCCTGAAAACTTACACGAGACAACAAAAAGACAAGTCACAACATCATCCTGCTGTATCCCAAACAGACTTAATCAAACTTAAGTCATCGGTACTCAGGACGCAGATGTCTCCCAACCCATTTTATAAGGTAGTTTAAGAAGCTATTGGGCGCCAGCTTAAAAAGACAGGAAGTCCTGGAGCTACATCCTCTGTGGAGTACTGTCGTCAACTTGTAAACAAAAAGCAGAAACAAACTCCCCTACTCACCAAACAGTGCCACCTACTGCACAGTCTATCCAACTGTGTAACCAGTCATTTAATTTAGAAAACTGTACATTACCTGGTACAGTTAACTTCATGAGACAAATACTGAATATATTCTTAGAATTTATTTAATTTATTTGAATTTATTTAATTTATTATTAAAAATTATTTGGAACTATTAGATTTATTTGAACTGTTTTTTCTAGTGTAGTAATATATTTATGAAAAAATAAACTTATATTCATTTTTAAATAAAAATGTGTCTATATCTTTATTTCTAAAAACTATTAACCCATTTTATCAGCGCAATAAGACACCCCAGGGTTTTGGTTGTGGTAGAATAACCTCACTTCCCCTGGGCATGCGGTTATTCTAGCACAACCAACACCCTGTCGTGTCTTATTGCTTACATATCCCACACCCTGTTGTTGTGCTCTTACTACTTATATATATATATATATATATATATATATATACACACACACACACATACAGTGCTGTGAAAAAGACCCCTGTTTTTGCCCCCTGTCTAATTTTCTGCATTTTTGCACATTTTTCACATTGTATTTGGTCAGATTTTTTTGTGGGTTGTAGTAGTATATATTGGAGTCTGAGAAAAAAAATGATACCAAAGTTTGGTGCTTCTTTCATTTGTTTGGTGTGCAAGGTAATCAAACATGCAATCTTCAGGTGTGAAAAACTTATTGCCCCCCTAGTTAACTCAACCCAATTAAAGGAATAATTAGGGTCAGCTGTTTGAGTACTTTGGTGAACAACCAGGCCTGATTTGGGCCAGCCGTGCCCAATATAAATTTTACTAACTTTGGCCCTTACCATCAGAGTGAAGTTGTCAGCACACAGGTTCTAGAGGCACATCATGCCATGAACAAAAGAAATTCCTGAAGACCTCCAGGAGTGGCCGTCCTGCCAAAGTCTCTCCAAGAGCAAGGCGTAAAATTGTCCAGGAAGTCACAAAGAACCCTAGAACAACATCCAGGGATGAGCAGGCCTCTCTCAACTCGGCTAAGGTCAGTGTTCATGACTCCGTTTGCAAGTTTGACATACAGATGGACAGGTGCTGCAGTTTACCCACATAATCTGCTACTCTCTATTGTATTTATCTTGCTCTTAATTGTATTATTACTTGTACTGTGATTCTTGGAATGTATTTTTGTTTATGACTGTAAGTCGCCCTGGACAAGGGCATCTGCTAAGAAATAAATAATAAATAACGTTTTAAAGGCTTTCCTGTCTAGTTTCATTGCAGTTGAATTTGCTCTTTTCTAGATATATGTAAAAGATAGTGTGACATCCCTAGTGGGGAGAAGTAGTAACTGTAATGTCTATATTAAGGCAGCCACTGCCACAGATGTTTAAAAATAGATCCCATTAGACCACTACTGATCTCTTGTGCGCTCCTTTAACGGACCGGAGAAGAAAATTAATGTAAACGATTATGACATAACCCACGCACTGAATGTTGATACAAGTAGTATTAACCAGAGCATTGCAGAGAGGCTAGCTTATTACAAACTTTGCCAGCTTTTTTTTGGGGTGGATGGGAATTGCTATCAACAAGAAAAGTGAGGATTAGTTAGAGAGTGAGTTACAGTGCCTATAGAAAGTCTACACCGCCTTGAGCTTTTTTGCATTTTGTTGTGTGAGTGTCTCAGTTTCATGCATTTAAATATTTAAATTAGGATTTTTTTCCCCACTTATCTACACACCATACTCCACACTGTTAAGGGGAAAAAAGTTTTTATTGAGAAATTATATATTAAAAATACAAAAGATCATAATTGGATAAGTCTCCACCCCCCTGAGTTAATACTTGGTGGAAGTACCTTTGGCAGCAATTACAGCTGTGAGTCTGTCGGGATAGATCTCTACCAACTTTGCACACCTAGATTTGGCAATATTTGACCATTCTTTTTTTACAAAACTGTTCAAGCTCTGTCAAGTTCGTTAGGGAGCGTTGATGGACAGCAATCTTCAAGTCATGCCACAAATTTTCGATTGGATTTAGGTCGGGACTCTGACTGGGCCACTCAAGGACGTTTACCTTTTTGTTCCTTAGCCACTCCAGTGTAGATTTGGCTGTGTGCTTTGGGTCGTTGTCATGCTGAAAGGTGAACTTCCGTCCCAGTTTCAGCTTTCTTGCAGAGGGCAGCAGGTTTTCCTCAAGGACTTCTCTGTACTTTGCTTCATTCATATTCTCTTCTATTCTGACAAGTGCCCCAGTCCCTGCCGATGAGAAACATCCCCATAACCTGATGCTGTCACCACCATGCTTCACAGTAGGGATGGTGTTTTTTGGGTGATGCACTGTATTGGGTTTACACCAAACCTAACGCTTTGCATTTAGGCCAAAAATTTCCATTTTAATTTCGTCAGACCACAAAACTTTTTGCCTACAGAATCTCCTGAGTGTTTTTTGCATACTTCAAACGGGATTCAAGGTGGGCTTTCTTGAGTAATGACTTCCTTCTTGCCACCCTACCATATATACCAGATTTGTGGAGTGCTTGGGACATTGTTGTCACATGCACACTTTTACCAGTCTTGGCCATAAAAGCTTGTAACTCTTGCAAAGTTGCCATTGGCCTCTAGGTAGCCTCTCTGATCAGTCTCCTTCTTGCTCGGTCATCCAGTTTGGAGGGACGACCTGATCTAGGCAGGGTCTTGGTGGTGCCATACACCTTCCACTTCTTAATAATTGTCTTGACCGTGCTCCAAGGGATATTCAAGGCCTTTGATATTTTTTTTATACCCATCCCCTAATCTGTGCCTTTCAACAACTTTGTCCCGGAGTTCTTTTGAAAGCGCCTTGGTGCTCGTGGTTGAGTCTTTGCTTTGAAATGCACTACCCAGCAGAGGGAACCTACAGGAACTGCTGAATTTATCCTGAAATCATGTGAATCACTGCAATTTAATACAGGTGGAGGCCACTTAACTTGGTGTGTGATTTTGAAGGTGATTGGTTACACCTGAGCTAATTTAGGATTGCTATTACAAGGGGGGTGGACATTTATCCAACCAAGCTATTTCAGTTTTTATTTTTAATTAATTTTCTACATATTTCTAGAATATTTGTTTCACTTGGAAGTTGTGGGGTAGGATGTGTAGATAAGTGAAAAAAAAAACTATTTTAATGCATTTTATTTCCAGGCTATAAGGCAACAAAAGGTGAAAAATCTAAAAGGGGGTGTAGACTTTCTATAGGCACTGTAAACACTTTCATGTAGAAATGGCCATCAATAACTAATAAATATAACATACAAAAACACAATCCCCATATTTTGAAGTTTATTTACCCTGCAGCCTTGTCACCTTAAATGTGCTATATTGCTTCGACACTGTGTTGTATATCCTAAGTTTATATTATGTGCTATCATTTTTAATGATATATCATGTTAACATTATGACTGATCTGAGGTTACTTGAAGGAATATGTCTGTATTCAATCAAAGCAACTGTGCTTCAAGGGTTCTAGTTTCCAATTACAATTAATTCAACACATAGGCAAGATGAGATGACTTGTGTGGGGTAATTTAGATAAAAACGCAACAATGAAGAGAAAATATGCCTTTTCAAATGTATCAGCAATTCAGCCAGATTGTCTTCTTATAAAAACGTGTACACATACATTTAAATTATTCCATACATTTCTAATAGGAGAACTAAACATGCTTTTACAAAAAAGGTGTTAAAAGAAAGCATTCATGTGAAATTTGTTTAATTTGCTCTCCATTTATAACACATTATTGTATCAATATACCACTCTTAGTTAAGCTCTGGTTCTGCAGAACTTTACATTTTGATTCCTATCAAGCAGTTTTTCAAAATCTCCATTAAGTGTGTGTATGCTTATTTGTTTTATATTTTAACAATACTATGCAGACATGACAGTCTGTATCGTCTACCTAACATATACTGCTCTACACGTTTACCAACAAATCAGTGCACTTCTGTTTAGTTTCAGCAGATGACAGTATGGAAAGCTGTGTGGGACACATCACCTATTGGGACATGTAGCTTCTGGGCTTCTGGAGTGAGTCATTACAGCCACTTGGATGCTGTTTTTATGTACTCATTTTAATCCTTGGGTATAAATGATCTGTAGAAGCTGGAGTACAAGCAGGGACTAGTGACATGGTGTGCCTTTGTGTAGTAAGTCATGCTATTGGAAAAACAAATGAGAGGCAGTTCTTCACTGTGAACACCTTCTTGTGCACATGCCTTTAGTAGCCAAGTTGTGTGTGATTGATTTCTTTGTTTTCCATGTCAGTATAAATTGATTAGGGATTGATGTGCTTGCTTAGCTTGCCCGGCAGTACACAGAGTATTGTAATGTTCCGCCTATTGTGGCAGAGCAAGACCTCTGCGTGTAAATAAAGTCTGGGTGATGTTTGTGTTTTGGTGGTGGTTGTGAGAATGTGGCTGTTCCCCAAACGAGATAATTGGTGTCAATTGGGAACAGCCACATACTATAAAGAGAGCTTCCAGCTCCATTAGAGAGAGAGCACCAGGGAGCTGGTTTATGAAGAGGAGTGCTGTTTAAACAAAGAAAGGTAAAGTGTTTGTAACTGGTAAATGGCGTAGCTGTCCAGTCTGATAGTTCAGAACTGTTTCAAGTGCAGTTAGGGTCTATGTTTGAGCTAGGGTTTTGTTGTGTTTGTTTTGTAAAAATAAAAGTGCACGAAAGTGCTTCATTGCGCAATTCTTGTGTCTGGGTCTATGTTCTGAAGGTCAAACGAGCCGACTGCGGAGAGGCTACGTTAAGTTATACTTGAATTGGTTAGATAGAGAAATGCAGATGCTTAAGGGAACTGAAACCTTCATGCTCTGCTCCTTTTCAGTGACTAAAACTCCACCAGCAAAACATGGCCAACAAAAGAAACACATACTACACTATCTGAGCTGTAGTTAACTTCATAAGTATAATGTTAAGTTTAATAAAAAAATGTTAGACAAACCTTTGTTCTTTGTGGTGTCCTTACCTCAATAAGCTATCGTGGGTCGGTCATTTTCTTTTGGGATTTCCCACATCAGTGTTAGAATGGGAGTGGGGGAGGGGAATTAAGTTGTAAATGTCTAGCTTGAGTAATAATCAGGAAGTTATTTTCTTAAACGTCACAATTTTGAGCATTCAGTTATGTCCTAAAAAAAATCCCAAGCAAATGGGGAAAATTAGACTTTTGTTGGGTTTACTCAGAACAGGTCAAGAAACACATAAGCAGCTTTCTCCATGATTGAATGCCTTCGGAATACCTACTAATCCAGACAATAGAAAAAACATCCAAGAACTATCCACATAATTCCATCATCTTTAGAGAAACAATGATTAACCAACCATAACATCTTTCTTGTGTTTGCTATTCTGGTGAAAGATCATATATTATACAGATATTTAAATTAATTGAAAGACTGTCCCTATTAATGTTAAAACAGAATGCAAAGACTAGAATACATAGACATGTGATAAAGTTGTAGGCATAAAGTATGGGGCTCTAAAATAGCCCACATTTAAGGACGTGATTTTGGAGGAAACCCCTCCTAGACATGTACGGAAAATGTTCTGTAATTCTGAGTGCTGAGTAACATCTCGTCCAGTCTCCTAACCAGTTGGGTCACGGTGGTGCGGTGAGGTGCACCAACCCAAGCCGGTTTCTCCTCCCCTTATAGTATGTAGCAGCCCCAAGCCCAGGTCTGACAACTGTGAATTACTACAATCTGAAATGCTACAATATGTTTATGAGCATCACTATATATTTGCTCTTCTAGAAGTACTGTAGGCAAAAATACACACAAACCCTCACATCTGTTTGTACTTTTGGAGTATATTGTAACACTCAAAAAGATTTATTAAAATGTTATGGTCTGTTTTAAATATCCCTGTGGCAGAGCAGGGCTCTGCCCTTAGAAATACTGGCAGGGAAGGAGTTAAATTCTCCTCCCTGCCCAGATTGATTGCGTCAGGTGGGAACAATCAACCCATTAATCATTCAATTAAGGACTCAGCCACCTGGTATAAAAGGAGGCCTCAGCCTCCCATTAAGGAGAGTTCTGGAAGGAGAAGAAGAGTGTTTTTGTTTGTGCTGTGTTAGTTATTGAATCCAGTGAAGGCAACGCCCAGCCTGGAAACCTTTATTTGTAAGTTTTGTGTTTTGAAACCTTTTTGTTTGGCCCTCGTGCCTGTTTATTTAGTATTTTTGTTTATTAAAAAGCTTTATTTTGAACTTTATACTGTCTCAGAGTCTCACCCTTTGCTAATCCTGTCACATTTGGTGTCAGAGTGGGATAGTGCCACCTGGAGGCTCAGAGCAGTAATTTTTTTATTTTTTTTTCCTGAATTTTGGGAGTTTTTTTTTTTTTGGAAAAAAAAAAAGAGAAAATGGGGAAGAAGAGCAGACAGTGGCAAAGGCAGGAGATGCAGCAGGTGAAGAAATGTAAGCTGCTGCAACAACAGCCACCCCAGCTGGAGGACCCAGCCAGCCTTTTTCCCTGGTGCTCTTGGTGCGGGAAGGTGGATCATCGGTGGAGGTCCTGTCCAGATGGGCCACCAGCTGACTGGTGTGGGCGCTGTGAGGCGGATGGCCACAGCTGGGCAGGATGCCCCCACAATCTGGACCAGGAGCAGCTGCAAACCCCGTCCTTGGCAGCCACCCCACCACTTCCAACATCACCGCCTTCACCACCATCCCAGGAAATATGGGACTGGTTGATGCACCTTGAGGCGGACCTCTTCCACGACCTCCCCATAGTTATCAACACGCTGTGGCGTCGAGGTGGGAAAAGTGGGAGGAACAGCATCACCCGGCGTCCTTCGCAGAGCTGGCCCTGATGGTCGTTAACTACTTTGCGGTAGATATGGGAGAGCCCCCAGTCATTCCAATAAAAAAGGTGGAGCTATCTTCCCGAGAGCCAGAGAGGGGTGAGCCGTCGTCCCGAGAGCCAGAGAGGGGTGAGCTGTCGTCCCGAGAGCCAGAGAGGGGTGAGCTGTCGTCCCGAGAGCCAGAGAGGGGTGAGCTGTCGTCCCGAGAGCCAAAGAGGGGTGAGCTGTCGTCCCGAGAGCCAGAGAGGGGTGAGCTGTCGTCGCCCAGAGAGGGGGAGCCGCTGCCGTCACCCAGAGAGGGAGGAGCCCGAACGTCCACAGCCCGAGAGGGAGGAGCCCGAACGTCCACAGCCCGACAGGGAGGAGCACGAACGTCCACAGCCCGAGGGGGAGGAGCCCGAGCGGGAGGAGTCGGTGCGTCCACGGCCCGAGCGGGAGGAGTCGGTGCGTCCACGGCCCAAGAAGGGGAAGCCCACAGGCCCAGGGCTGAAGGGACCCGCAGGGGAAGAATATAGGCTGTTCCCACCTCCACCGCCAGCAGAGGGGGAACAGCCGGAGCTGTCTCTCCCTCCACCGCCAGCAGAGGGGGAACAGCCGGAGCTGTCTCTCCCTCCACCGCCAGCAGAGGGGGAACAGCCGGAGCTGTCTCTCCCTCCATCGCCTGGGGTTGCCTGCCTGTCCGCATCGCCTGGGGTTGCCTGCCTGTCCGCGCCGCCAGGGGGTCCAGAGGGTGCAGCGTCGCCAGAGGGGCCAGGGGGTCCAGAGGGTCCAGCGCCGCCGGAAGGACCAGCGTCGCTGTTCCCGCCTCCGCCAGCAGAGGGAGACGAGTTGCTGTTCCCGCCTCCGCCACCAGAGGGAGTTGGGCCGCCGTTTCCGCCTCCGCCACCAGAGGGAGTCGGGCCGCCGTTCCCGCCTCCGCCACCAGAGGGAGACGTTCCAGGTTCCCTACCAGCGTTCATGGGCTTTGAAGGTCCGGGGCCCCCACTATTGAAGGAAGCTTGGGGGATCCGGCATCAACCCCGCCCACCACCGCCCGTTGAAATAGCCCACCCAAGGGACATAAGGGGACTCTTGGGAGGAGGGCTTGGGTTCAAAGGGGGGGGGGGGGGGAGTTTGGCCGATTGCGGCCTCTGTACTTTGTACGTGGAGGGAGGTGTGTGGCAGAGCAGGGCTCTGCCCTTAGAAATACTGGCAGGGAAGGAGTTAAATTCTCCTCCCTGCCCAGATTGATTGCGTCAGGTGGGAACAATCAACCCATTAATCATTCAATTAAGGACTCAGCCACCTGGTATAAAAGGAGGCCTCAGCCTCCCATTAAGGAGAGTTCTGGAAGGAGAAGAAGAGTGTTTTTGTTTGTGCTGTGTTAGTTATTGAATCCAGTGAAGGCAACGCCCAGCCTGGAAACCTTTATTTGTAAGTTTTGTTTGGTGTCTATTTTGTGTTTTGAAACCTTTTTGTTTGGCCCTCGTGCCTTTTTATTTAGTATTTTTGTTTATTAAAAAGCTTTATTTTTAACTTTATACTGTCTCTGGGTCTCACCCTCTGCTAATCCTGTCACAATCCCCTTAAAGAGTAGCATATTTCAGAAAAATACAGCGTTACACGTCCCCATGTGTTGCTACAACTGCTGTTTAAATAACATACCTGTTATTTTTCTTTTCATTGTTAACATCCTGACAACTTTTTACTCTTAACTTTAAAGCTCTTTTGAAAAATGTCTGCTCTAGTGTACTGATAGTGTAAGGATTATTGCCCACATTGTCAAACAGGTAATGCAGCAATAGCAATCCATGATGATGATGTTGTGTGTTTTTTTTTTTTTTTTAAATCTCTTCCTGCACTGATTTTAGAGGACAGATCTCAAACCCCAGTGCAATAGAACAGCCATTTTGAAATGAGCTTGGAAACAGACTTTAAAGTTATAAGTGTAAAAAGTTGTCAGGATGTTAACAAGAAAAATTGAAACAGTTGTAGCAACAGTGGGGATGTATAACGCTATATTTTTCGGAACCCTGCTACTTACCCTTTAAATTGTGCTGAAAAGCAGTACTGATATATAAAATATATTAGAAACCCAGGGAAAAAGGGCAATTAGTTCAGGATATTTTCCCTTGTTTTTTCTCATGTATGACACTTAACTGACCAGAATAAAGTATATCTTATAGATTATATAGATTGCAATAATGTTTATATTTTAACAGAAATCCTGTGAGCTACAGTAAAAGCAGGATAATGTAAACAAACTGTAACATGACTTAAGAATACTTTATTACAGTGGAATGCTAAAACAATGGAAGGATAAACTAAATGGACACCAGTAAATTAAATTTGTGTAAAAAAAAAAATGTGAACAGGCTGCGCAGTTGGACTCCACCACCAATAGTAAGTTGGTGGATACACTTATGTCTTGTGGATCCTGACTTTATCAATGTAATTTTTTACGACTTATTTTTTTTAAATGCTTCCGATATTAGTCTGTGAAGCTAAACCCCGGATGCAGTACCATGATTGACTGCGCTATCTCCAATGTACCTCTTTTTTTAAAATATTTAGTCAAGATATTAGTTAGTATGTATTTGGTTTATATGCAATATATACACTTTAAAACATTAGCATAAAATATTTGTAATACTAATATTGTGTACGATAACGTATTACAAACAATATAATGTGTATGATAATTAGCATTTCCAAATGTTTGAGGGTTTGCTTCCGAACACAACAATCGTGTAATAAATTGCTCACAAACAATTATGGATTTGCAGTATTTAACTGATCATTTATGTTCAGAGCCCTCCTGTGTGAATTGTGAGGCACATTCAGGGTGTGATTTGATTGGGAGGGGGGCGGTGGTTTCCCGGGCTCTGCTTTACGCAAAATGACTTAAAAAAACTCGGTCTAAGCACTTCAGAACATAAGATCAGTTACTTGATGTGACTACTCAGAACCAGCGAAGAGGACAACTGAGGGCTCGGGATCACATCAGCAACTTGGTTGTAGCGAGTCCCCCGCCTCCATCTTATATTCTAAAAGTAGGGTATGTTGGAAAACGTGGATTGAGAATTGATTAGCAGTTTGCTACGCATGTGGACTGGCGGAGCAATACTGGTGTTCTTTTCAGAAAAGAGACTAATATTGCAGATAGCAGACTGTTTGGTTCAAATTGCATGTACTGCTAACAATTAATAAGAGACCTTGCATCTACAAGCTTCTTGTCCAACATTGACTGCAAGCTAACAAGATAACAATGCTGTGGACCAGAAGGGGCCAGGCTCTAAGACTTTTTGGAATATAAAGCATAAAGGAGGGACTGCTGTTGGACCCAAAGGTTCACAGGGAGAATAAGAGATAATGCCAGTGGACTCAAAGGGTCTCAGGCAAAACTGAGAGATATGAACAAGGAGGATGACAAAAGCTAGATGTATGGACCTTTTGGGGCACCACCAGGGGTCTGAAGAATGCACTGAGTTCAGAGGTCGTCACACTAGACTACACACACAGACACACACACACACACACACACAGACACACACACTAAATTAAATATATGGTAACAGAATAATGTGTTGTACCTTTGCTATTGGTTAAATGTCAGAGAAAGAGGAGGTGGACCATCTATACAGAAGGGTATTTAATGTCATGCAAAAATTGTAAGAACGAGTATTCTGTTTGTACTGTACCTGGGACCAGACTCCCTGCATATTTCAATAAACCTAACAACTGACTGAAGAAAAGGACTCTACATTTTCTTGAATCTACTTACTCACCATCCTTTTTTTTAAGTTACATCAATGATTATCTTGTTTTATTTATATTAATCGATTAAATGGTTGAATCGATTGTATGGAAATGTAAATGAAGATATAACTACAAATACATTTATGAATATATTCATGTTATTATTAATGATCAATCAGATACCTAGCCTAATAAATACGTAACTAAAGTATTTGTATTTTTTAAAATTGTTAAATGTAATAAATAGCCCAATAATAATAGCTTGTTATATGTATTAGAAGTCTATGTATATGTGTATAATATATAAAATATGGGGTCCTGTTTGGGAATGCTTCCGTTAAGATATACAGAGAGGACTACAATCTAAATGGAGGGATCTACTTTCTGTTACATATAAATATCATGTTTTAAAATCAGCCTTCCAGTGAAAAAAGAATGGATATTGAACACCTGACCCATGTTCTGACAAGGCTTTCCAGCACACACTGCTTAACTGGTACAGAAGGTGGGTTGCTGAGGATTCAAAAGTTAACTGAAACAACCTAATGATATTTTTTAGACGTTTAGAAGAGTCACTGTCATAAATGGATTAGAAAGATCTATAAAGTTCATGGATTGATTGATTGTAATGCTTGTGTAACATATTAGTTGTCTCCTTTCAATGATCTCATTACTTAGGGAACCCCTAAAGGGATATGGTGCAAATTAAATAGGGAGGCTACTATCTCATGCACAGGACTTGCTATCTCGAGCACAAGATATTATAGCAAGTCGTGAGCACGAGAGTAGCCTCCCATGTTAATTTTTACACCATGTACTTTTATGAGTTCCGTACATTTACTATGCCACACATACATCAAACTTATTTTCCAGCATCTCAAACACGTTTTTGTGTCCTTCATAAACAAAAAACAAATCCAAAAAAACCCCACTCCAGATGTGTTAATATTTTAATTAGCTTTTCCAATTCACATATAATTCTATGACAACATGAAAACAACCATGGTAGTTCTGGTTTTAGACCTCACTTCACCTGCCCACTGGTGACTACACATGTTGTCTGAAGTGAACCCACTTACTGTACCAGTTAAGCAATGTGTGCTGGAAAGCGTTGTCAGAACATTGGTCAGGTAAGGGCGTAGTGGCGGCCTTACATGACAATTTCCTGTCTTTTCCGGAATTGTAAGCTCTTACCATCAAGTAAAACATATTTTTTTTGTGCTTAAATATATATATATCTATATATATAGATATATATATATGGTTCGATGATTACCTATTTGATAAGGGTGCGGATTCTCCTCTCAGAAAAACAACTAAGTTTCCAAGAAAAGTTAGCTTTAAAAACACCACGCACACCCTAAAGCAGGTTAAACTATTATGCCACACTATCAGTCCCTCCCTACTACAGTATGTTTAATGTCAACACTTATTTTTCATCAGAAATATTACTCATTGTAGTACTGTACTACATTACTGAAACACCCCAGGTTAGGTGACAATTCCAGTGACAATGGGAAAGGTAAATCTGTTTTTGTTATTCTTACAAACCTAATTAACAGAATGTAGCTCAATGTCTTTAAACTTGTTTATTTGTGATATTTTGTAACATTTTTTTTATTTCAAATTATTAAATAAAATGCAATTATTAGATGTCCTTTATTCAGCATAAACTTACATAAATGTAGATCTGCCATTATTTGTACATTCAAATTTGAAGCCTATCAAGCTGATTAATGTACCACTATTTAAAAAAACCTGCTGCTGTTAAAACGGATTAATGCAAATGGCATAATGACATTGTATTCTGTAACGTATAAAATAAACATTTACAAAAATAATGTTACATTTTGTGCATTTTACTTTCTGCTTTACATATATTTCTGAATAAACATTAGAAACGTGTTTCAGTCTTGTATTTAGATAAACCAGGTACATATCTGGGATTACTTGTATTTAGATAAACCAGGTACATATCTGTGATCATGATATAGAACAATACAATCCTGTAGGCAATTACGTTTAAATTAAACATCAGAGTCAGTTTCATGGTTAATTGCTACTGACAATCCTTTGTAATAGTCAAGCAGTGCAGTGCCGTGCTCATGTGTGATTTTCACAGTTCTATCTGTCATGAGCCGGTTGCTGGAAGGAGGTGTGAGTTTCTGGGCAGCGTCACATGTCTCTGCCTTCACAGATACGGAAGAGGCGGAGAAGGAGACTCCCGTCATTGAGGTAACACAAACATTCAGTGGAAAATACATCGGCGGACCTTTAAATCCAACCATTGAATTTTTTGTTTCTCAAAAACCGTGTTATGGATTACAGTCTTTTCTGGATACATCATTGCAATTTGTGAGACCTAATAATCAGACAAGGATATTCTTCTGTTATAAAGGTAACATTCATTACATCTATTTTTCTCGCCTGTCAGTTGATAGTGTCTCACAGGTAGTGTCTGTGTTGTCGGTGTCTAGCTTCCTACAATTTGCAGGGAATGTGCAAGATTTTCATATTTGGGCCTTTTTTTAAAATATGCATGTCTCTCTATGCATGTCACATTTTATTACAGCGTAGCATGTTTGATGTGAAGATACGTGGCAGTCAGCCCACAAATAAGGAGCAAGAAGGTACATGAATTATATGTACAGTATGTGTGTACATTAACGATCATGTGTGCAGGAGAATTCAGTGCAATGTGTGGGAATATTACGAGTCAAGACACATTTTGACACAATCTTATTTATTAATAACTATATATATATATATATATATATATATATATATATATATATATAATGTGTGTGGTCATTGTTTTACAATATAACATGTTCTGTTTAGGTTGACATCCATTATTTAACAGTTTCCCTCTGTGTTTATGAAACAAGGAAGAGGCTTTTTATGCGACTAGCAAGTGTTGTGTGTGGTGTTTATTTATTTATTTATTTATTTATTTATTTATTTATTTTAAATAAGCTGACTTTAAAGCTGTTTTGAACATAGAAGTACTGGAGCTTGAGGCAATTATTTTATGCAAATATGTGCTGCTGCAGTTTAGCTTCCTAAACATTGCACGAGGTAAATTAAGCACCTAGGGTTCTTTGCAATGTTAATCACTCTGCTGAAGATTTCGCTTCTGTGGAATCAGTCAGTGGTATGAAACAAGTTCGGCTCGCGGAAAAAAAAGGAAACGCGAATTTGTCTTTAAACTAGGAACTTTACAGTCTTGTAATGAACATTCTATTCTGACATAATTAGAATTGTTGAAAAATGACAGGTTTGTTGCACTGCCTTTACTTTTCATTTACCCTGTTCACATATTTATAACAGTGTAGGGCCAGAAAGTGGTACACCATCATAATGTGGTACACTATCAAGTACTTTTAATGCACGTGCCAGTTTATGTACCAGTTCTTTTTCAATATGCAATGTGCAGTAATAAAGTATTGAATAGGCTACTATGCTTGTTTTAAATATATATATATATATATATATATATATATATATATATATATATATATATATATATATATATTTCAGAACCATTGTTGTGTTCACTGTGTTCCCTCATTTAAACATATTAATATCATATATAATCATTGAATTAAATGAGGTGTATACCAATCAATCGATCAATGTTTATTGTATATAGCGCCTTTCATGGTGGACCACCATCACACAGCGCTTTACTAGGTAGTGAGGAACAATGCATAGTACATTAAACAATGAAATACAGGGCATAGTACATTAAATACAAACAGTAAAAAAAAGCATGCTGTCTGTGTGTACTGTATACGAAGGTCTCAACATTGCATATGTTTTGTTGGCTATAGTTAGATAATAAAGTTTGGAGATACAATAGTGTTTGTAGCATACCTCTTCACTCTATACAGGAATGTTACCATGATAATGTAAGCAGTGTTAATATGTACAGTTGACCCGGGCTCGAATGCAGGGGTTCCCAAACTTTTTTTGCTGCACCCCCCTTCAGAGATTTTTTTTTTGCTGCAGCCCCCCTTCTAGTAAACAGTACAATATTTAGAAAAATATGATTTTCCTAAAATAACATAAATACCTATCTGTGCTAAATTCCAGTCTACCTCTCGCTCTCACTGAGACAGCCTCTGTCATTCACTCCGTTGCACTCTCACTGAGACAGCCTCTGTCACTCACTCCGTTGCACTCTCACTGAGACAGCCTCTGTCACTCACTCCGTTGCACTCTCACTGAGACAGCCTCTGTCACTCACTCCTATTTATTTCTTTGCATTAAAGCCACGCCCTCCATCGGGGCAGCAGTGTGGAGTAGTGGTTAGGGCTCTGGTCTCTTGACTGGAGGGTCGTGGGTTCAATCCTCGGTGGGGGACACTGCTGCTGTACCCTTGAGCAAGGTACTTTACCTAGATTGCTCCAGTAAAAACCCAACTGTATAAATGGGTAATTGTATGTAAAAATAATGTAATTGTATATAAAAATAATGTAATTGTATGTAAAAATAATGTGATATCTTGTAACAATTGTAAGTCGCCCTGGATAAGGGCGTCTGCTAAGAAATAAATAATAATAATAATCCACCATCACCAATCCCAGACATGCCATTCAGATCCCAATTTCCCGCCAGTATTCTTAGGGTACAAATAAATGTCCAGGATTGCTGAACCTGGACAGACTGGCACCAGCAAAACATTATGCAATACAGAGACAAAAAAGACAAACAATAAGTCCTGCAATGATGGAAATCGCCGGGTCGTTGCACTGTTATAGCGTGCTGTAGGCGCTACCAGGATACAGTGCAGCTGGGACAATGGCAAAGGTGCAACATTTAAATAAGCAACTAATCTTTAATAAATATATATAAGATGGATTGAATTAACATCAATACGTAGTCACTTATTCTCATTCTTCATTCCACATTTAAATGAGAAAGCAAGGACGTGGAGGATTTAAAAGCCCATTTAATTGTTTCACAGCCAAGGCCTGTAAATGAAACTGATTGTACTATTATTATTACAGTATTGTTATTACAGTATACCTTTTATTTATATCACAGTCTGGTTTTACTAGTAGTAATGTCCCTAGTGCTTTTAATTTATGATCATTGAAATTTCAATTTGTTTCTGTTTGTAAAATAAAAGGTATACTGTATTAACAATACTACAATAATAATAGTAATAAAATCAGTTTAATTGACAGTGTTTTTCTGTGATACAACTAAATGAGCTTTTAAATCCTCCAAGTCCTTACTATCGCATTTAAAAACGGAATAACGATCGAGAAAACAAGGGTGCAACACTTTAAGTGACTAGTCTTTATTAATGTTAATGCAATTACGAATAGTAATTGTAATGTTTGTCCAGCATAATTTTTTTTTATTATAACTTTATAAAATATTTATTTAATAAAATGTTTCACCCTCGTTTGTCCGTTTATAAATTGCAGGTATATTTCACCCCCCCAATGAACAAAACCAGCCGCCACTGCACTTTCAAATGAAGGAGGGCTGGTCGACAGAGTCGCTGAGCTACGATAGGTCTGAAACGACACAAGCTCTGTGGAAGGGGATTGGTCAGATTTAACATGATCCCTGCCAAGGTAGTTGATTGAGTCAATCATCCTGGAGGCCCACCGAGAGTCTGCCATTTACAGCAGAGCTTTTACAATCACCAGGAAGTCAGGAAAATGTATTTTCCAGTCGGGTATTGGCTCCCTAATAACCTTGTCATGCCCCTCGCAAGGGCCGTGCCCCACAGTTGGAAAAGCTCTGCTCTAATGGTATAAAAGTGTCATTTAGTGTGACTAAGTGCCATTCGCTTTTCATCAGGGAAGTCTAGTGGGTATATTGTGCAGAGTACAAAAAGTGAGACAGGAGTTGCTAAAGTAAAAAAAAAATACTCCAAATTAACATGTATTTATACTAAAGTAATACACAAATAACTACAAAAGATTTAGAAGCGAGTAGTTTTTCGAGATTTATGATTATACTGTAAATCACTTTCACGAATCAGCCCCCAAATGTAGTCTCCCATCATGTTCTTGTTATACTGTCCTTGGTAGCAGCGTTCAAAGTCCAGTATATCCTGGTGGAAGCGCTCGCCTTGCTCCTCCGAGTACGCTCCCATGTTCTCCTTGAATTTATCAAGATGAGCATCAAGGATATGGACTTTGAGGGACATCCTACAGCCCATTGTGCCGTAGTTCTTCACCAGAGTCTCAACCAGCTCCACATAGTTTTCGGCCTTGTGATTGCCCAGGAAGCCCCGAACCACTGCGACAAAGCTGTTCTAAGCCGCTTTCTCCTTACTAGTGAGCTTCTTGGGGAATTCATTGCACTCCAGGATCTTCTTTATCTGTGGTCCGACGAAGACACTGGCTTTGACCTTTGCCTCAGACAGCTTAGGGAAGAAGTCTTGAAGGTACTTGAAGGCTGCCGACTCCTTATCTAGAGCTCTGACAAATTGTTTCATAAGGCCCAATTTGATGTGCAGTGGTGGCATCAGCACCTTCCGGGGGTCCACCAGTGGCTCCCACTTGACGTTGTTCCTCCCCACAGAGAACTCGGTCCGCTGTGGCCAGTCCCGCCTGTGGTAGTGCGCCTTGGTGTCCCTGCTGTCCCAAAGGCAAAGATAGCAGGGAAACTTGGTAAAACCGCCTTGGAGACCCATCAGGAATGCCACCATTTTGAAGTCTCCTATGACCTTGATGCCATCTCAGAAAAATGCAGATATGTATCCACTTAGGCAGCTGGAACTAAACTGAACTGGTGGGCTTAAGGCCCCTGTATTTATACTACTATTTATATTACTGGAAAGTTCTAGAAGTTACTCCAAGTTTACTCAGCACTGAATCTATCTGGAATGTTCTGGAAAATAGGTAAATTTCAAAATATCACTGTCCTGGTCACAAAAGCAAAGTTTGTGGGGAATAATAGCCATTTTCTATACTTTTGAGGCATAAGCAATTAGGAAATAACACTTACTACCCAGGAACCAAAAAAAAAAAAAAAAAATTGTTACAGTGTAATAATAATAAAAAACCCTGTCTGGACTCCACTTGAAGAATTGCTGGGAACTATGCTACTATGTGCCATTTGCAAGAAATAGGCTCAGGGAGTCTCCTCATCAGAATAAACACAGCATGCCACGAATAGATAAAAGGTGATTACCATTAATTAAAATAAATAAAAAAGGTAATATTTTTAGCAGATCTTTAGTTTTGTTTTTTTCCTGGATTTGACTTTTGTTTAAACAACGTTTGGATCAGTATACTCGGAGCACATTGCATTTGTAAAATGCAGTTATTTTTCAGTAGAATAAGTAAAATATGCAGGGGCGATGGGTAGAACAGTCAAGAAAAAATGCATGAAAAGCATTTATTAACCAGCTAACACAGGGCTGGAAGCGATCGGCAGAAACAAACAAAAATACTGCTCAGTTATCATTGTGATCTTGCACTTAAAATACATTCTTTATCTTATCTTATCTTATCTCTTATGATAATAATTTAAAAAGTGGCACCTTTTTAAAATGATATCTCTAGCCATACAAGGCTCTAATTAAGGGCATGTTGATTCAGAAGTGCTGTGATTGACCACAAACAAGACAAACCCACACAATTATATATGTTTACAATTTTAGATAACCCAATGTGTTGTTCATCAGTAAAAGTCACATAAATTTACAGAATTGTGAAAAAAATGAACTTTAAAGGCCAAACTCAGTAGATGGTACCCCTTTCAAATGGGCGTTTCCTTGTTTTCTGAGCTAAAATCATTTGTGCATGCCTGGGCAAGCACAGTACATGGTCTACCATGTTTTAATGCATACTGCAAAATAACACCACACCGGTATCGTTGCGGAACAGTATTGCGGTGTCTGTTCACACTACAGTTATATTTGGTGCTACCCCTGCTACAGACGTGTAGTTGTGAAGTGAAGTTTTCAGAAATATTCCAATGGCAGTTGCATACTTAAAATCATGTTTTTTTTGTGCCAGACACATTTATTTATTTATTTATTTGTCAGATGGAATTGGCAATAGGAACTGTAGTTAGTAGTATCTTCCCCGAATTGCAAAGGTAAGCTATCAATAATCGAGGAGTAGAAATCATTACAGTCACTAACATTTGATTATTCTCCCTCTAGCTGTCATTTCAAATGTCACATTAAGCATGGTACCTTACTGTGCTGATTTGGAAGATTGACAGCCACAACATGTCAAATCCCAGATCACTTTAGAAAAATGCTTTTACCCGGGATTGGAGGACTTGGCATATCATCTGCACTCTGACCTGGTGTGCATCTGTTACATGTGAGATTCTGAGGATTGGGGTCAGGAGAGTATGCCAGAGACAGAAAAGCCAAGGGGGAAGAAGGGAACAGTTGCCTGTTGGATTATTTTTATGGAGTACAAAGAGATAAAGGGGAGGATTTGCACAGTAATTTACAATGTAGTCTGGGACACTGAAATTCTATTTAAAATGACTTTGATTAACATAAAAATAATTCCGACTATTGAATAATAAAAAGGAACTGATAATTCAGGTCAGTACTCTGGAGCTGGTTGCAATAAACACGTAAATTGGACTTGCCTCCCAAGTCGGGACTGAAATCCACCCCCAAGTCAGACTTGAAAATAGGTATGGTTGCAATATGTGAAGCTGGAATTGAGAACTGGTGTAAGTCAGACTTACTTTTCAAGCCTGGGTAGGAAGCGGCTGGAAGTCAGACTTAATATTTCAAATCAGTTATTCTAAAATGATCAACGATGTCAAGACTTGTATTTATTGTATCTATGCACAAAGCACTGCGAAGAGAACACATTTTTAGAGGCAGAACACGTTTTTTAGACATTTATAATAATTTCAAATGATATTCTCCTTTTTGCTTAACCGCCTGCCATATAGGTTTGTCTGGCGCCAGGAGTAGTAAAAATTGAAATTAGGCAAGCCGAAAAAATAATCCATCAGTGTGACTGAAGCTTGTCATTTTAGTTGACCGTGATGGACTGATTATTCAAATCCATAATTTTAAAACTTTAATATTTCATAAAAGATTGATCTGCTAGATATGCAATACATTTGTACACTTCCACTCTCATGTAATTAGGTTTCCTTTTAAACTGGTAGACCCAAGATGACAGAAGTCTTGAGAAAAACCTTTAAGAATCCCATGGGTTCCTTATTCATTATATTAGAAGGCTAGAGTTTCCAAGAGTTGCTGTAAAAGCTTGGAGCATTGAGACATTATCTACTGTGGCTAATGAAATGTACAAGACAGTGATTACATAATTGATTTTTGTTTTTAAACACTGCCATTTTCAAGTAGTTTCTACATATTTCTTTATTATTGTTATACAAAAATATTTCAGGATATTGTTTTAGAACATTTAATTATAGAATACTTTAATTTCTTACCATATCCTGTTGTACATGTAAGTCAAGAAACAAATAAAGTTTACAATGTAGACTGAGTTTACCTTGTGAATCAGTTGGCTCTTACATGGCAAGCCTTATTTGGCGTTCTAAAAAATCTTTGATAGATGAAGTGGTAGCCGTATCAGTCCAGAGACGATAGACAAAGAGGAGATGTGATACCTTTTGTTGGACTAACTGAACAATAATTAATCACAAGCTTTGAAGACCTCAAAGGTCTCTTCTTCAGGTGAATGTAGGAAAGGTGACATCAGAACTTTAACATAAATAGTCAATTTTGAATCACTACAATTGTAATGTAAGGCAACAAGCTGTGTTGAAAAAAAAAAACAGGATGTGTGGCCATATAATAAACTATGACAAAATAAATAAATTACTGTATATGAATAAAATGGAAATAAACAAATAATTGGAACAGTACATAACAATTTATGGAAATAAATAATAGTAAACAAAATAACAAAAATGAAATTTAAAAAATAATCAATTTTATATATATATATAATATATAATTACAGTCAACCTCGGTTAACGTGACACCCCATGGGGATATCATTTAGTGTCGACTTATCCAAGGTGTTGAGTTAACCCCGGGTGCACATGAGCCATGGCATTAACATGCATATAACAGAACTCGCACAATTACAGTATTACAGTATTTACAAGTTTATTTGTAAACAGTTGAAAGAACTGCAGTGATTGAATCCATTTCAGTATACAGTACTGTACAAACTCAGTACAACTTGTATAGTTTGATTGAAATGAGAATTAGTAAAATAACTACAGTGTTACTTTTACAAAAACAGTCCAACCACAAACTGTGCACAAATTAACTACTTTTAGTTAGTGGCTTGTACTGTCTAATTTGACATCTTAAATAGCAAGCGTTAACAAATGTACATTATACAGAATGAATAAAAACAATAAGAAACAACTTACAGTTTCACACAGAAATCAAACATTGTCGATTGTTTCGCATGCAAAAACACACACTTTGAAAGTTCGGCTGACAAGCTTGTTATCCCGAATAACCTGAGCTTTAAAGCTAATTGAACGAGAACTCATTTTTCGCTTCTCACTCATTATGAAATGACACTGTAACCAGCTGCACTTTGTAGTTGTGAATGGATGAACGATTTGTTTCCAGTCAGAGGTCAGTCACGTGAAACTATAGTGTCAGGTTATCCACTGATCTTTTTAATAATCCCTTCTGTACCTGTAATAAGTACTGAGTTACGAGTAAAGCATGGGGTCAATTTAAAAAATGAAGAGGCAGGCTGCATATACTTTATATATAGAGAAAATTCGGGACCAAGACTGTCTGTTGAATTAAGAGAAGGTGTCCAGTTATCCACCAGTCGAATTAACCAAGGTTGACTATATATATATATATATATATATATATATATATATATATATATATATATATATATATATATATATATATATACACACACTACCGGTCAAAAGTTTTAGAACCATTTTTCCAGTTTTTATTGAAATTTAAGCAGTTCAAGTCCAGTGAATAACCTGAACTGGTACAAAGGTAAGCGGTAAACTGCCAGAGGTTAAAAAAAAAAGTTTAGGTTACCAAAAACTGAAAAATAATGTATATTTCAGCTGTTGTTAACCCTTTTTCAGGGTTAACAACAGCTGTTATGCAGCAATGGAAGTAAATTAAGCCTTGAAAGTTGATGCTAACAATTCCTACAGGTGTCCCAACTTTTGTTGATTACTTACAAACCCTCTGTCTATATAAAAGCAGTGTTGGAACAGACTGTGTTACTACACCGTCTTAAGCATTATTTGGACAGTATTGTACTGCAGGAAGTAGTATATTGCTCTCATAATGGCGAGAAAAAGGCAATTAACAAAGGAAGACAGACAGACCATTATAACCCTTAAAAGTGTAGGTCTTTCCTTTAGAGAAATTGCAAAGAAAGCCAAGGTGTCAGTGAGTACAGTTTCCTACACCATCAAAAGGCACTTGGAAACTGGAGGAAACTCTGACAGGAAGCGATCTGGCAGACCCAAAGCCACAACAGAATCAGAAGACAAGTTTGTTAGAGTCAATAGCTTGTGTGATAGGCGGCTCACAGGACAACAGCTTCAAGCACAGCTTAACACTGGATGAAGTAAGCAAGTCTCAGTTTCAACTGTGAAGAGAAGACTTCGAGCTGCAGATTTGACAGGTCGAGTGGCAGTAAGAAAGCCATTGCTAAGATGGCAAAATAAGAAAAATAGGCTTGCCTGGGCCATGAAGCACTGCCAGTGGACTACTGAAGACTGGAAGAAGGTCTTATGGACCGATGAATCAAAATTTGAAATCTTCAGTTCATCACACAGGGTTTTTGTACGCTGTCGAGTAGGCGAAAGGATGGTTCCTCGGTGTGTGACACCATCTGTCAAACATGGAGGGGGAAGCGTGATGGTCTGGGGCTCTTTTGCTGGATCCAGAGTCGGTGTCTTGCACAGAGTGGCACCCTGAACCAAAACTGCTACCACAGCATTTTGCAGCGCCATGCAATGCCCTCTGGTATACGCCTAGTTGGTCAGGGGTTCATCCTACAGCAAGATAATGACCCAAAACATACCTCCAGGCTATGTCAGAACTACCTTAGAAGAAAAGAACAAGACGGTAGGCTTCAAATCATGGAATGGTCAGCACAGTCTCCAGACTTAAACCCCATCGAGCTGGTTTGGGATGGACTGGACAGAAAGGTGAAAGCAAAGCAACCTACAAGTGCAACACATTTGTGGGAACTTCTGCAACAGTGTTGGGAAGAACGTTCCGAACAATATTTGATTTCCATTGTAGAAAGAAAGCCACGAGTGTGTTCGGCTGTTATATCTGCAAAAGGTGGCTACTTTGAGTAAAAAATGTAGATTAAATTTTGTTAAACAAAACGATTCTGTAACGGTGGATGAGCGGTGACGTCACGGCAGAAGCAGGAAGGGAAAACTGACACCAGGTACTGCAGTTCAAAAAGGCTTGCGCCGTTTTAATTCAAAAACAAATATTTTAAACACAAAAACACTTGGGCTCACAGAGCAAAATAAAAGGGTAAACAAAAAACAAATCTCTGACACAAAATAAATAATACGATCCCAGGTCAGGCTGGGCAGTTGCTGTCACTGTTCCTGGAATCTTTTTAAATCACGTTTCGTTTCTCTCCACTCTCGCTCCTCACTAACACCCACACCCGGAGCTAGAGAGCTGCAGGCTTTTTATAACAGGTGACCATTTAGCAACAAATTAAATCCCGATTTAGCAACAAATTAAATCACTTAATTAATTCGGGAGATGGCCACCTTCTGCACGAGTTTTAATTATGTTGCGGATGGGGCTACCCATCCACGCTAAACAAAACAAACCGGCTACGCCGTCAAAATACAAAACAGTAAAACACACGGCGCTCGCCGACATAAATACAATAAATCATCAAAATAAACAAACACAAAATAACACAGGGGCGGAGGGGGAACCCTCATTCTGAAAATAAAACAAACAAACACATATCAATAAGCAGGGCTTACTACCGCCCTGCTACAGATTCCATGATTTCTTTTTTATCTCCAATTGTTTATTTGTTCCACGCTTTAATTGCAGAGTACATTGAGACATTAAACTGCGTAAATTTCAATAAAAACTGGAAAAATGGAGGTGTTCTAAAACTTTTGACCGGTAGTGTGTGTGTGTGTATGTATATATATATATATATATATATATATATATATATATATATATATAATATATATATATATATAATATATATATATATAATCATCATACAATTTGACTCGCAAATGTTGGATGTACATTCCAGATGTACAGTAAGAAGCATAGCAGACCGCAAAAAACAAAAATCTTTTACTGGTAAAATGAAACTCGATGCGGTGGACAGAGTAAGAAAAGGTGAAATGCAAGCAGCAGTTTCAAGAGATATAAATGTTCCAGAATATACATTGCGTAGATGGCTAAAAGACAAAGAAAAATGATGGTTTTCTTGATAGGATTGTCTCCAAAGAGGGCTGGTCTAGGGAATGGGCTGCTGTGAGAGTGCAAGACTGTTTGTTGTTTTTGGTGTGGCCCAGGCTAATGGGCTGGGAATAATTGTCCCTTTAAACCGTGGATTCGAGTACCTGCAAATTGTATGTGTCTGCTTCCTTCAATTTCCACCGTGCGCAACAATATTAATTTGGCTTGTGAGCATTGTAAATCATTTCAGGAACAAAAATGCCAATATTCATTATAAGGTGAAACACAATTTACATGGTCTATACAGTAACGATTACTGTACTATATTATTATTATTCTTGTTTTGTGAGTCAGCTTTTATTAGGGAGCTCCCCTAAATCCCTTGTTTAGAAAGATACAAGCTATTAATGCTTGTGACAGAGTAGCCATCTGCCGTGTGGATGCGTGTATTCGCTGACAGGCAGGAGATCGAGGTTGAAGTTGATACGCCCCGCAGGCGAACAGGATTTAATTTACATATTGTAGCACTGAACTGCTGGGTTTCCAGGATATAATGAGACAGACAACAGCTGTGGTTCAAAAGCCGTATGAAACCACTGTATCTATTATTTTTTTTAGTTTTTAGTGAACAATGGCTCTCATTCCTCTCCTCTCACTCACAAACTCAACCTCTCTTAACTCTCTCTCAATTCTCCCGCCGCCAGATCCACTTCTTTCAAACTGTCATCTCCTCACACACACCCGTCCCTCCCCCTTCCTCGCTCATTGGTCCAACACTCCCTATATCTGACTGCTCATACCAGACCTGTTTCCACCCCCCTCAGTGACGCACGCGTACACAGGCAGTCTTTCAGCTGTAGTCACACATGGCACCAAAACACACAGAACGCTAACAGATCTCAACAAGAATAACACAGTTTACAAACACACATTATTTACAGAGTACTCCCATCCTCTTCTCCAGTCCATAATCGGGTCCATTCCCACATTGGCCCCAGGTTTTTGAAGCAATGTTGCATTGTTTGCTGACTGACAGAGTTCCAAGCATGCTTTAGCAAGCGCACAGCATCTAACAGAGACATTTTATTTACACTGAATTTTCGTGTTGCTGCTCATCGCTTTTCTCTTTCCAGCCATGCTTGCTGTTGCAGTCAGTGCTGTTTTTTCAAACTGTAAATAAGCTTGACACTGCGTACAGGGATTAAATAGCCAAAGTACAGTACAGAGGTAATCACTCAGTAATGAGGTGCAAACAGCGGATTGTTCGATCTGTCAAGCTTTTTTTACTACAGTAAATTGCTGCCTATTTATTGAAATCTATATGAATGGCAAGGTAACAAGGTGAAAACATCTGATTTGTAGATTAGTAAGAGTGATTACTACAGTATAAGAAGTGAGCTTGTTACTTAAATCTATGTGATGGCATATAACGAGATCCAAACAGCTGAGTTTGCCCGAAATGTATGGGGTGCTTAACACAGTATAAATGATGCCTTTGTTATTGAAATCAATGGGAATGGCAAACAGGAAACACTATGGGTCAATTGCAACAAACTGAAAGCAGCGTACTACAAACCCCAGGGTGTCGGATTCAACAACATTACTGGGGAGTTGGTTCCAGACCCTCACAATTCTCTGAGTAAAAAAGTGCCTCCTATTCTGTTCTGAATCATTTTGGCATGCGTCACAAATCTCTGTCTATTTGCTTAGTTTTAGTGTCTCATTGGTTGAGCAATGAGAGAAGGCTTTGTGCAATATGAAAACAGTGGTAGTAATGTTATTTTCTTTAGTGTGGCAAAACTATCTGAAACTATCTGAATACCTGTTGTCAGAGCAATAGCATTTTTTATTTTTTTTAATCTTCCAAAACACCAGATTTTTGTCTCCAGTTTATTGTAGAAAGTCTTGGGAAGTTGAGAGGGGCTACTGTATGTTTTAAAATGAGAAACAGTTTGGGTTTTATTGAGAGGAATGGTAGTTCCTCGTACAAGTTAGAAAAACTTGGCGGAACTGCAAAGACTCTCTATACAGCACCAAGAGTTTTGCTGTTTTGACCATGTTGCAGCGGCAAAACTAAATAAAACTTAGAAGTATCATTCCACTTTAAACAAAGTTTTAATCTTTCTTAGATCGAATGTGAAAAAAAACCAAAACGTAAATACCTCTTATACACACTGAGATATAAGTCGTCAAACTTAGATAAAATTTGTCATTCTTCTTTATCATCATCATCATCATCACCATCAGTCGGCTCAGTCACGCATTGAATGAAACATTGGCAACCTCAATTGGACTGAGCATTACGACCAATGACGCCATACTTGTTGTTATTGAATAATTAGAAACAAACTGGATAAAATCATTGTACAGGATGGACTATGAGAGCTGTTTTGGGGGTTTTGACTCCTGTTTGGTTGTTGTTGCTGCTGAGGGGTCACTGACAGGTTTCGGGGCTGCCTGAGGAACTTAACCGAACTGAAACGTAACTAAACAAACTGAATCGAACTGTGCGCTGTGCGAGACGCTGGGGGGACTTGTCATTGAAGGGAAGGTTTCTTTCTGTATTTTATTTATTATTTTATTGTATTTGCTTGTGTTTATCTTTTTGCTGGGTTACGTGCAATAACATACTGATAAGTGTGGACATTCAAATCTGTTACCTACCTCATAGTGCATGTATTGTTGTTCTTAAACAAATAACCAGGTTTGCAAGTACTGCTGAAACGCCCGGAATAGTCTATGAACTACTGATAATTGGGCTTGCTTAAATACAACTTTTACTGCTGCTACTATGTCCTGAATGGTTTATGAATTACTGATACAATAACCTGGGTTTAAACCGTAATGTTAACTGGTTGTTAATACGCACTGAATGGTTTATGAATTACTAATATAATAGAATCTAGTTTTAATGTAATATTGACTGCTGCTAATATACACCGGCTGGGTATGAAATGTTGATATAATATAACCTGGTTTCTAAACGTAATATTAATTGATGCTGATTTGCACTGAATAGTTTATGGAGCCAGGAAAATACAGACGTGCTCAAATTTGTTGGTACCCCTCCACAAAAAACGAAGAATGCACAATTTTCTCTGAAATAACTTGAAACTGACAAAAGTAATTGGCATCCACCATTGTTTATTCCATATTTAATAGAAATCAGACTTTGCTTTTGATTTTTTATTCAACATAATATTGTAAATAATAAAACAAATGAAAATGGCATGGACAAAAATGATGGGACCGCTAACCTAATATTTTGTTGCACAACCTTTAGAGGCAATCACTGCAATCAAACGTTTTCTGTAGCTCTCAATGAGACTTCTGCACCTGTTAACAGCTAGTTTGGCCCACTCTTCCTGAGCAAACTGCTCCAGCTGTCTCACGTTTCATGGGTGCCTTCTCCAGACTGCAAGTTTCAGCTCTTTCCATAGATGTTCGATAGGATTCAGATCAGGACTCATAGAAGGCCACTTCAGAATAGTCCAATGTTTTGTTCTTATCCATTCTTGGGTGCTTTTAGCTGTGTGTTTTGGGTCATTATCCTGTTGGAGGACCCATGACCTGCGACTGAGACAGAGCTTTCTGACACTGGGCAGTACGTTTCGCTCCAGAATGCCTTGATAGTCTTGAGATTTCATTGTGCCCTGCACAGATTCAAGGCACCCTGTGCCAGACGCAGCAAAGCAGCCCCAAAACATAACCGAGCCTCCTCCATGTTTCACTGTAGGTATGGTGTTCTTTTCTTTGAAAGCTTCATTTTTTCGTCTGTGAACATAGAGCTGATGTGACTTGCCATAAAGCTCCAGTTTTGACTCATCTGTCCAAAGGACATTCTCCCAGAAGGATTGTGGCTTGTCAATATGCATTTTAGCAAATTCCAGTCTGGCTTTTTTATGTTTTTCTTTCAGTGGAGTCCTCCTGGGTCTTCTTCCATGGAGTCCACTTTCGCTCAAAAAGCGACGGATGGTGCGATCAGAAACTGACGTACCTTCACCTTGGAGTTCAGCTTGTATCTCTTTGGCAGTTATCCTTGGTTCTTTTTCTACCATTCGCACTATCCTTCTGTTCAATCTGGGGGGTTGGCTACAGTTCCATGGACCTTAAACTTCTTAATATTTGCAACTGTTGTCACAGGAACATCAAGCTGCTTGGAGATGGTCTTGTAGCCTTTACCTTTACCATGCTTGTCTATTATTTTCTTTCTGATCTCCTCAGACAACTCTCTCCTTTGCTTTCTCTGGTCCATGTTCAGTGTGCTGCACACAATGATACCAAACAGCACAGTGACTACTTTTCTCCATTTAAATAGGCTGAATGACTGATTACAAGATTGGAGACATGTGTGATACTAATTAAAGAAACTAATTAGTTTGAAATATCACTATAATCCAATTATTTATTTTCTTTTCTAAGGGGTACCAACAAATGTGTCCAGGCCATTTTAGAATATCTTTGTAGAATAAGCAATAATTCATCTCTTTTCACAGCTTCTTTGCTTTATTCTATGACATACCAAAGGCATGCAAGTATACATGATAAAACAGCTTTTAATTTCATCACTTTTCAGGAGGAATGAAGCATTATTTCAATGAGCTGTAAGGGTACCAACAAATTTGAGCACGTCTGTACATGTCATTAATTGATTTGGTTGATGCCTTTTATCCAGAGCAATTGATATTTGTGTTTGTAGACTGTGTGTGTTTGTATGTCTCAGTGTGTGTCTGTTTGTCTCGGAGTGTGTGTGTGTGAGTGTGTGTCTCAGTCACTGCAAGTCATACAAAGAGCATTTCAAGTGAAGCAAAGCGATCAAAAAAAAGGCGCCAAGTTAGAATCAAGAATTGTGAATATGTTGGGCCCAAGCACCTTTCCAAATGTGCCTATTTGCTTGATGCTTGACAAGGTTGCCCCAATTGCTTCTGCTAACTTGGGCTCTTGTGTTTGATATCACCCCTTTAAATGGCTGTTGCGTTTTTCTAACTAGTTTTTTTACATTGACAATGTTTTTGTTATAGATTATAGAAATACATGAAAAAACTTAAGTGGATATGTCTATATTTCCTTTATTTTTCATATGATAAACAAAGTATTGTTAGGAAAATTAGAAATGTGGCCACCAGTAAGTGTTCAGGAAATTGGTAGAAGAAACCGAGCCTGTCAAAGATCTTTGGGCTTAAAAAAAAACTGTTTGGCAACAGTAGGAAATGTACCTACAGCACGCCTCTCAAAGAGGGCACGGTGGATATGCACTTCAGTTTATTTTCCCCTCTGTTTACTGTCATGCCATGTATTTAATTTAGAAACTTTTCATTTACATTTAAACACATTGGAGCTAGAACATGCTTATTTAGACACTGTGCTACACTTTTAATCAGGCGCTTAGTAAGATGCTTATACAACATAACTGCTTTTGTTAGTTAACTTGAATGCTTGCTGCGCAGAATTGTCAGAACATTTTCTAGTTTTAATAAAATTAAAATTAATAACATGCTGTTTTAATAGCATTACAGTGAGATTTGTATACTTATTTGTTTGCAAGATGTCATTTGAATACTGGTCAGGAAATTATATTTGCTTTCTATTTTTATTATTAATGGCGATCAAACATTGTATCACTGTAAGTAGTTATTTCTGAGATGTATTAGTTGATTGGTGCAAGTGCAGTGTTGCAACGTTTTGTTACTGTATGTAAAGCGTGATTGGATAGTCAGATTTTCATGACCATTTAAACAACCCCCCGCCAGTACTCACATCCTGAGCTTCCTGTGGCCCCGCAAGGTTTGGACATTGCCCTATCTGGCCCGCCAGAGAATGTAATTGAGTATCACTGGTCTAGAGGATACTAAGTACGGGACTAAGTTAGTCTAACCCTTTCTATAGACTAACGATTTATAGTACCATACTAAGTGGAAGAAATGTGAAAAATCCCAAAATGTATTGACAACTTTTCAACTGAACTATTCATAGTCACAAATCAAGCTATAGTTTACCTATAAAAAACATTTACATATAGCCTATAAAATATATATATATATATATATATATGCCGAATGTAACTTGAAAATAGCCTAGGCATATATATTTATGGAAAATGAAAATTTCCTGTAGGCTATGACTTTCAATATATTCTCAATTATCTCCCGGTGTTTGTAATTGAAGCGTAATTGCATGGTGGTCTGTTTTAAATGAGTAGGATATTTTAAGACCGTTACCATACAGTTACAATTATTGTGTAATTATTCAATTAATTGTTTTTAACCATCAGTATTCTTTTACTGAAAGGTCTAACATGAGGAAGAGCTTGCTGGAGTACAGCTCTACCAATTTGTGCTGGCTGCACTGTCCCTCCTCTCCCCATATCTGTTATTTCTGCACTACCAGGATCTCTCTCCTCCTCGCCCACTCTCTCCATTTCAATAGGCCTACCCCTATTTTTGTCTGCTTCCACGTCAGTCGGACCTTCGTCCCCTGAATCTGTTAAATTTAAATGCCTGTATCGATGGAGAATGAGCTGCCCTGTGAATGTTTGCTACTTCAGAAATTGGTTCTGTATTTGAAGCCGTGGATGATCCTGCAGTGGTCTGTTTTATACCAAGTTCAGGTTGTGAAACTGTGTTCTGGGTAACTGTGAAATCTTTTTCTCAAAGGCATGTTACTAGATGCTGATGGCAGAGGCTGTTGTGTTGCTGGGGAAGTCGCCGTCACCATGGAAACAGAAAGATTGTAACCACTTCTGTTGCCGCTATAGTCCCTTCTCCTTTGTAATTCCTAAAACAAAATGTTATAATTGGTAATATAGTACAGAGTTGGTGTCGATTACATTTTTTCTATTCCATTTCCTATCCCAATTCCCTTTTAATCAATTCCATTTCCTATTCACACACATCCTGTTTTTTTTCCAACACAGCTTTTTTCATAACATTAGAATTGTTGTGATTCAAAATGGTATTTGTTGCATCCCTTCTAATTAGCTTATGGTAGTAGGGTAGACACTTTTCAGGATGCAAACTTGTGTACTGATTAGGGGTGCAGAAATGTTGCCCGGCCAATGGGAGTTGTGACCGCGGTGGTTCTGGCCAATGGGAGTGTAGAGGAGGCGGAGACAGTCTGCCTTGTTTGTTGTGGACAGATGACTCAGGAAGTGAGCAGTGTCTGTGGATACTCGCAGCTATGACTAATTTTACTACCACATTGCTAATTTTACAACTAGTTTTTGTATTCTATATATTTCTTTGTCTCCTTTTGTGAGAGCATTTTATTTCATATAAATAGATAGCTATATGTTTTTCTTTTTCGTTTTACCAGTTTTAATCTATTGCTGTCCTTTTAATGTGTCCCGGTCATAATCCGGTGTAAATTATTCTTTGTATAGGCTATAAGGCAGGCTATAAGAATTGACATTTTATTTTGCGGAAAGAACGTTTCCTGTTTCCTGTAAAGCTATTTATTATAGATGACAAAACATATCGCATTTTTACATTTCTTACAAGTTTTATTTTATATTTGCTCACCTAAGGAGATTTGGTTAATTCAGCTAAAATGGATATCCCAGGAATTCTAGTTGACATACTGCTTTGTCTTTAAATTCAGTGGTTTACTACTTTGTGGGAAATAAATATAATTTGTTTTGAATCTGTGTCTATAGAATTGAAATTGTAATTATTTTCAAGTCCGTCAAGTAGTGATGAGTTTTTCATTAGTATTGCGATATGTATCGTATCGTGGCTTGTGTATCGTGATACGTATTATATCGTGACTTTGGTGTATTGTCTCACCCCTAGTACTGATAATAGGGTGATGTATTGAATAGGCTTCTATTGGATAAGGAAAGTGGCAGCTGAATATAAATTATATTTCTTGAATTTGAAAATGTGATTTTATCTGATTGGAAATAATACAAACCATAAACACTGGAGATAAAGAGGTTCCCCAGCGGTCCCTATTTCTGTTCAATTTATGTAAATGGCATAACATCTATAATTCATATTGTAATAGGCTTCCTTTCTGCTGAGGAAACGGCTAGTTATTATAGCTTGCCCAGACTGGGTATAATTAACACTCATTTAAGAGCTGACTTTGATTGATGTCATTATTATCTGTTAGGGAGACATTTCTATTACAGTATTCCCATCAGTATGGTGCAAGTAGTCATAGGATGGTACATATTGATAATAAGGAAAGCTTAACTTTGTGTATACTTTAATGCATAACAAGGACATGGAAACAGTAAGTAATACTTTGTACTGTGTAGTGTTGTAAGACCCATATAGATTTTCGGTGCAATTAACGGGGGAGTGCTCACTATATACGGGTAGACATTGTATACAGCTGATAAAACAGGTCTGACTGCATTTGATTTCATTGACAAACACCTGTATCGGGGAAAACCCATAGAACCCATAGCGATCAGAAGAGGTTATTTTTACACTGGGATAAAGTGTCACTAATCACAAGAAACACAATCAAATTCAGGTGTAAACAGTAAGAAAATAATGAATCATGGCTGAAATGTGTTTTGATCACCTAAAACAAGCCACAACATATTGTGTTTTGAACATGTTTCGTACATGTTAATCTCTCCAATCATCTACAGCATGATTAATCATTGTGCTAAAGGACCATCTTTTCGAGCACAGGTGAACCAGATTTTTCTGAAAGTAGAGGGCTTCATCATAAAAATCAGTCCTGGCATTCTGATTCCATTGAATCACTCCACAATTGCAAAAATTGATCTTACATGTGTGAAAGGTAAACCATCTTTCAGTATGTAATGTGATAGGGCAGAGGTCCTGCACAGGTGAAATGTGTGTTTTGTGGCTGGCAGTCACCATGGGCTCAGGTGTAGAGAAAGCCTGGGGTCAAAATGGCTGTTTTACACAGCCACATGTTAAAATGTTCAATTGATAAATTGCTTTATTAGTTAATCAGAAAAGTGTGGAATGTGGTCAGGTGGGAATTTAATTACTGAAGTCAATTTCCCCTGGCCACACCCTATTAAAGAACAAAGGAAATGTTTGTTTAGACAGCAGACCCAACCCAGAATGGGAGAGAGGTTGAGATGTTATGTAAGGGAGTAGACACTTCCAGGAAAGGGACATATGCTGTGAGTTTTAAAGCACAGAAACTTAGACAAAAGAAAGGTATTTGCAAGATATGTGTTTGGTTTTACAGGGTAAAAGGAGTTAGCTTCCCTGCCTTAGGTTTGTTTACAGGAAAACTGTGTTGTTTAGTGCTCCAAGGTAGCTGAGATTTAGTGTTTGATTTTGTTTCATTGTAAATAAAAGTGCGCAAACTGCGCTAAAATATATACACTGACTCAGACTTTCTTGGAGCACCCACACAAAAGAGGTGATAGAGCCCCGGGCCATCCTAACGAAGGGGCTTTACCACAGTAATTACTATTGATATGCAGTCATTACTACAATACATTATTGATTGCTGATCCATGTAACTAACACATGTCTGTTCTTAACTTTGCTATACAATATATAACAAATAAAACCAATGAGTAAATCTCTTCACCAAAAAATGAGTTGTGTAAGGGAAGATTTGCTCTCTTTGCGCTGCCTTTCATGTTATGGGCAACTTTTAAATTAAATGAAAGACATTGGACAACGCATGGATAGCATTCGGCTGATGACACCGGGGATCGTGCTCGCGAGATGGAGGCCACCTGTTAACAAGCACATGTTCAAGGAGAAGTTGTAGGAATTGGAAAATTGTAGTAGGCGCCAGAGCCTCTGAATCTTCGGCTTGCCAGAGGGGTTGAGGGCTTGCACCCTACTAAGTTCATGTCTGATTTCTTTGTGGAGCTGCGTGGGAGGGAGGAGCTGGGCTTTGCTCCTGAGCTGGACCAGGCCCATAGCTTGCTAGCACCGAATCTGGCTCCTCACCTAAGACCCAGACTCGCAATCGTCTGTTTCCATCGCTATCAGGCTAAGGAACTTGTGCTCCGCTTGGCGAGGGAGCGGGGAGCACTCATCTTTCTGGGGCAAAAGCTTTTTATTTTTCCAGACCTCAGCACAGATGACGCCTGAAGCCGTACAGCATTTAACCACCCAGCTGCTTCTTCCACAATTTCCACGTGGAGTGCATGGAAGTCCAAATTTGTCATTCCTGTGAGAATAGCATGCAGGCACTTCTATGTCATCTGCAAAGTTTAACACGTCTTTTTTTTTTTTTTTTTTTAAACGTGCTTCAATGAAAAAATAAGAACACTGTATTGTATAAAAGTGTATGCAGTTTTGTTTTTTATTGACAGATGGCAGCAGTCCCTAAGAAATGTGCTTGACAGACCGGGTCATCGTATATACACAGCTGAGAGTGAAAAATGGATGCCTGTGTATCTCAGCGAAGAAAAGGATTTCTTTATTTTATCTGTTGGTCTTGCAGGTTGTAAGGAAGCCTTGTCAAGTTTGGTACTGGTCAAAACTACCTATTTATTTATTGTACCTAACTTAACAGAATTCATATAACAGCGCTATACACCCGTGCCTGAAACTGGAGAAGATAATGTATATGACGTGTTTGAAAATTTGCGACACAAGTTTTCTGATGTATATGTGCTAGATAAAGACGTTAGCATTGATGAGGGTTTGAAGAGAGTCTGCTTTGAAATCTATCACACAAAAAATAATTTCTAAAATGTGATATCCCTGCACAAATATTGGAGTAGTGTGGAGTAGTGGTTAGGGCTCTGGACTCTTTACTGGAGGGTCGTGGGTTCAATCCCCAGTGGGGACACTGCTGCTGTACCCTTGAGCAAGGTACTTTACCTAGATTGCTCCCGTAAAAACCCAACTGTATAAATGGGTAATTGTATGTAAAAAAAATTGTGATATCTTGTAACAATTGTAAGTCGCCCTGGATAAGGGCGTCTGCTAAGAAATAAAAAAATAAATAATAATAATAATGTTATTATAATGCTGCCATTGTAAAAAAATGTTATTTTGTGAACTATATTATAATGCTTTGTAAACACATTGTTGTTATTTAAGTTCTATTGAAATGCTGTATTTCCGTTTGTCATAATCACAATAAAAAATTGTGTATTTAAAAAAAAAAAACACAGCAAATTGTTTTGAAAACTGTCTAAATTGCTTATTTGACGGCTAAGAATGAAAAATCTCATTTTTAACATGGACATTGCTAAAATAAATGGGCAGCTGGATGGTTAAAGACATAAAGACAAGGATATATAAACATGGGATGAAGTTCAGCTTGTTTTATCCAGCCAGGCTTTGTGTTATAGAGTTGCAGTAATCCAGTCGAGAGGAGACAAATGCATGACAAAGTATCTCCGCATCCGGGAGAGAAAGGTAGGGATGGACTTTGGAGATGTTTTGAAGATGGTAGAAGGAAGATTTGACCACGGAGGAGATGTGGGCATCAAAGGAGAGGTTGCTGTCAAGAAGTACACCAAGGCTTTGTACTGTGGGGGAAGGCAGCAGCAGACAGTTTCCGAGGTTCAGGGCAGCTATATTGAGATTCTTCAGTTGAGTTTTAGATCCTAGTAGAAGGAGTTCAGATTTGCTAGTGTTCAGCTGAAGAAAATTAGCAGACGTCCAGGAAAAGAAAGAACTGAGGAAGCGAGCACAGAATTTGCAATAACAGCAGTGCCCCCGCCTCGGCCAGTGAGGCGAGGTTTGCCAAAGAGGGAATAGCCCTTTGGGGTGGCTAGATGCAGCGAGTGCATGTCGTTTACAGCACCAGGTTTCAGCTAGAGAGAAGATCAAGATTGGTATCGGTTATAAGTTCGCTGAGAAGCAGAGATTTGTTAGTCAGAGAGCGACAATTGATAAAGGTGATGTTCAAGTTTGTAGCAGGCAGCATAGGGGGAGAAGGAGTTAGTAAGGGTATGTGTAGCAGGTACTTACCAGTGTTCATTCTGGGAGTGGAGAACGCTTTGTCCAGGGGATCCAGGCGTTAGGTGTCAAAGTAGGAATGAGGCCTCTAGTAGCCATTGGGAGGGAGCTGGGAAAGATCCTCACTCCACCTGTCCTCGCTCGGACTGCCACAGCTCAGACTGCCCTTGGACGTGTGGCCCTTCGACGGCAGGCGTTCTAAGACACTGTTTGCCAATTTATACTATCCTGTAGGCCTGAAGCCATATACTTAACACATGTTTCTAATCAGCCTCCCAATTCAACACAGCCCAGCACACAAAAGAAATCTAAATTACTATTTTTAAGTGCAGTCTGGTAGGGCTGTGTCCGAAGTTTCGAAGGTTCGTTCGCTAGCCAGGGATTCGAAGGTTGTTTTAAACTTTAGAAGGTTCGTCAGACGGGTTCACGCACTGCATGTTTTTTTTTTTTTCTTCTTACTAACAGAAACTGTTTGACTGTTTGAATACTATAAATCACACATTACATGTCACTCGCATGCAAAATACAATCTTTTGATTTGTATAATGCATATTACGTAAACAAAAGTTGTTAATAAAATCTGCTATCACTTTGTTATGCATTACGTACAACTGGAGCAGGGTATAGTATCCAAAGCAGTGGGCTCGTACTTCTAGAGGCTGTATTGCTTCAGTAAAATATGTACTGAAAACCTAGTGTACAAGCCAGTGTAAGAGAGGTGCTATGGTAGAATATGTTTGAAACATACAAAATATACGATAAGACCAATCTTTTTAATTTCGAAAACTGAGCACTGTCCACCACTCCCCGCTCCAGCTCGTGTTATCCAGAGCCAAACCTTTAATTTCTTCATTCTCCATCTCGACAGCAAAACGCTGTATAGCGTAAGCTGTATTGAAAGAAATGTCTCGAAACCGAAACTGTTTGGGATTTTTTTGTTAAATGCCCAGACAACCAATGGCATAACCAATCTCTGGGTTCACTTGACAAGCATAAGTTCATATTATTATTAGTACTGTATTAATATTTTTAGTAGTAGTAAAATGTGACTGATAACCTGCGTGGAACGGTGACTGTTAAATAAAGCTTTGTCCACTGCAGTTGTTGCTGGTGCAATGCAAGCTTACTGTATAGATCGTAAGCAGGCTCAATTAGGTGTAAATAAACAAAGTGTATTTTTATTTTTATTTAAATTATAAAAACATGATTACTGTTCTATATAACATATGTTTAAACTACATGTGAATGTTTTATTCCATTTCTATGGATTACCTGTAAAATTAATAGGATTTTCAGTCAAATATAAACAAGTAGCTATGGTGACGTCACCAATAAATTATGCAAATGAGTACCATCGAAGGTTCGAACCATCGAACCTTAAGCGATCAAAAAAGACGCCAAGTTAGAAGCAAGAATTGTGTGAATCTTGGGTCCCAGCACCTTTCCAATTGTGCCTATTTGCTTGATGCTTGACAAGATTGGCCTAATTGCTTCTCCTAAATTCTCCTGACTTGTGTTTTATATCACCCCTTTAAACGGCTGTTGCGTTTTTCTAACTTGTTTTTTTACACTGACAATGTTTTTGTTATAGATATCACTTCTTTTTTTACTTCATCAAATAATGAATACAGCGAGGGAAAGATATTCGAGAATGTGTATGGTAAATAGACAGACAGACATTACAAGAGAGTAATAAGTAGAGTAATATAAGAGAAATGAGAAAAGATTTGAAAGTAAAATAATGGTAGAGACTTTTGGACAGTATTGAAAGTGTAAACATTGTATTCTTATAGTTGCATGAGTGGTGAAAACAATATGTCTATTTTGGTAGGTATTGATATTTACGTAGGTACAAAACTTCAATGTTATAAATGGTTCAAAAGTTACATATGCATGTCCGTGCTAAAGGGTAGTACTAACACATTTTAATGCTGGGAAAAAACATTATTCACCTTGATATAGTGGTGTTATGAACTTGGGCTAAGGTATTTGTAAAGTATTAGATCTCTTCATAAAAGGCCATATACATTTCGTTTGCATTTCTTGACCATGGTTTGACTTCATTTGCATGCACCATTTTCCAGTAGCACCCACAGCAAGAACAGACACACAGTGTCCTGAAGTAACATCCTGTCTTTGGTGTATGATAATGGAATCTAATTGATAATTCCTGTTGTCCACAGTAATTGTGCTCTTCTGCACAGCAGTAAACTTAGCATTGTGTCAATTTGTAACGGTCCAGTCTGGTTTGGTTTCCCAAAGCATAAGTTGGACTGCAATCAGCCTCCCTGCTGATTGAATAATTTAGAGGATAAATATGCAACACCTCTCGGTTTGATGAGCAGTAGTTACATCAAGTACATAGAATGTCATGAATTATTGTGACTGAAACTATGCGAGATACTTCAGGACAAATTTCAGACAATTTGGTGAGAAACTCTGCAACATGTTGCTGCTCACCTCTATTGAAAGGTTCTCCTAGAAGTGACAAATATCCACAGTAGTTAGAGACGCAGTGGATGGCAAGTGATCCTATTTGTGAACAAAGCTCCTGATAGCCTCTTGTTGACTGTGTTTTAATGAATGCAATGGTTGCAATTGAAGAAGGCACTGCAATGTTGCATTTGCATAGCATGAGGTGAAATTGGGGTTGCTCAAGTGTCTGAATGGATGTGTAAGTGCAATGTTCTCTTAGAAGACTGAGGCTTTTGCTGTTCCTGAACATTAATGATGGCTCGGTGAATGAAATGCGCATGATCTTTTACCTTGTTTCCCTTATGCGTGTTAGTCTCCTTCAAGCTTTTCAACTTTGGACAATAAAGCCCTCTGAGCCGATGGTAGTCTTCAACTGCAGTTTGACATGCGTAGATGCAGGTGGGGTCAAAGTTGATAAGGTGGATACCGCTTAAGGAAGTAACTGTGGAAAGTGCAACGAAACTTTGTCCATAGGAGAAAATGGAGTTACCACGATCCATCATAACTGTTTTTAGTCATCCCCTGACATTTGTGAATGGTGATTGCATGAGCACCAATGACTGGGACTCTCGAACAATGTAGACTCTATCCATGATTTCAAACTTTGAGCATAAATGTTGAAAGGTATGGGAGACTCCATTGTTAAATTTGATGGTTATGGTTTTGAGCATACTTGTGTTTTGCAGATAGTAGGAAATTGATGAGACCAGTGGCAATGTCAATGTTCTTGCGAATTTGCTTAATACAAATGCAAATGTGATACATTTACTACCAAACTAAATACAAATGCAAATATGTGACAAATGCTAAATGGACTTCAAATACTTTCCCATACAACAAATGTTAATTTATTAATATGAATTTGGCAGAGGCCTTTATCCAAGGTGACATACAAGGAAAGCAGTTTATATAATAACAACATAAACACAGTAATCACGTAGTTCATAATAATTAACAGGTATGTACCAATATAGGAAGCAAGTTACATAAAACAGTGTTTCCCAATCTTGGTCCTGAGGACCCAGTGTTTGCTGATTTGTGTTCCAGCTTTAAATTACGAATTGAACCCTCAATTGAATGAATAAAATGTCTAATCAGAGCATTTGAATTATTTGTAGAAATGGCTGGCTGCACAGGCCTCAATTAACACTAATCTGGGACTACCTAATGTTAACTCGGGTAAGGTAGTCCAAGATTAGTGCTGATCAGGGTTTGTGAAAGCAGCCAAAAGAGTTGGATATTTTAAGTTATTTCTAACATTGCATTAAGTCACTAATTGTTGGTTCAATTGGCGGATCAATTTAATAATTGAGAACTCAGTTGGAACACAAACAGCAGACACAGTGGGCCCGCAGGACCAGGTTTGTGAAAAACTGACATAAATGATGAGATATATGTATATATTTATATATGTGTGCATTGTACAATTATTATTTTTAATTGTTTCTTTGTTATGTTTAATGAACATGAAGTTCACAAAAGTGTCTTTTCGTTTGCATCTTTCAGGTTAATCAACTTTACCAGCAATACTGAAGTCTCTCTACTTTTATTATGAGCATTGTTATTAAAAAGTGTGTAAAATTGAAATATTTAAGCTTTCCCATGATTTGAAATTCAAATGCAAATTCTTATATTTCAGAATATACAAATACCAAGTCAAATGCAAATAGTTCAGCAGATTGCATTTAAATTATTATTATTTATTTTTTAGCAGACACCCTTATCCAGGGCAACTTACAATTGTCACAATTATATCACATTATGTTTACATATAATTACCAATTTATCCAGTTGTTTATACTGAATCTAGGTAAAATACCTAGATACAAACACTGTTGCAGCAGCAAAGGTCATTCAAAATGATCTAGACAGCATTCAGAACTGGGCAGACACATGGCAAATGACATTTAATAGAGAAAAGTGTAAAGTATTGCATGCAGGCAATAAAAATGTGCATTATAAATATCATATAGGAGATACTGAAATTGAAGAAGGGAACTATGAAAAAGACCTAGTTTATGTAGACTCAGAAATGTCTTCATCTAGACAATGTGGGGAAGCTATAAAAAAGGCCAACAAGATGCTCGGATATATTGTGAGAAGTGTTGAATTTAAATCAAGGGAAGTAATGTTAAAAATTTACAATGCATTAGTAAGACCTCACCTAGAATATTGTGTTCAGTTCTGGTCACCTTGTTACAAAAAGGATATTGCTGCTCTAGAAAGAGTGCAAAGAAGAGTAACCAGAATTATCCTGGGTTTAAAAGGCATGTCGTATGCAGACAGGCTCAAAGAATTGAATCTATTCAGTCTTGAACAAAGAAGACTACGCGGCGATCTGATTCAATCATTCAAAATCCTAAAAGGTATAGACAATGTCGACCCAGGAGACTTTTTTGACCTGAAAAAAGAAACAAGGACCAGGGACCACAAATGGAGATTAGATAAAGGGGCATTCGGAACAGAAAATAGGAGGCACTTTTTTACACAGAGAATTGTGAGGGTCTGGAACCAACTCCCCAGTAATGTTGTTGAAGCTGACACCCTGGGATCCTTCAAGAAGTTGCCTGATGATATTCTGGGATCAATAAGCTACTAACAACCAAACGAGCAAGATGGGCTGAATGGCCTCCTCTAGTTTGTAAACTTTCTTATGTTCTAACAGCAGTGTCCCTCACCCGGGATTGAACCCACAACCCTCCGGTCAAGAGTCCAGGTATAATGAGGTATAAACACTGCTGTTTAGGAATAGAGCATTTTTTTTTTTTTTTTTTTACTATACACACATTCTATTTACATACAAACATTTCACACGTCTGTGGTTTTACAGACGAGGCTGAAGTTGTCTTCTTATTCGCCAGCTTCTCATTCACTCAGCTTCTTATTCGCTGGCTTTTAGTGCATAAATGTATTTGTGTACGTTGAGGTAGCCTTGAATTGAACTGGTTAAATCACTTTGGGCCACCGATTTCTGTGCCAGTACCTGACAAGGGGCAACCCCTCTGCAAGCACCACTTGTATTTAGCCCGGCCCAATGTGGTTTACTGGGGCAGAACAGAGGGCAAACATGCTACATATGCCAATCACTCAGCTGCTTCTTCGCTCTTTATGTATCTACTTTGAATAAGTTGCCTTACATTTAACGGGTTAAATCACGTTAGGCCGCCGATTTCTCTGCAGGTACCAAGCGAGGGGCACCCCCTCTGAAAGCTACACCTGTATTTAGCCTGGCCCAATGTGATTTACTGGGGCAGAACAGCGAGTACACTTCCCACATATGCCAATCGCTCAGCTTCTTATTTGCTCTTTATGTATCTACATTGAATAAGTAGCTTTGCATTTAACAGGTTAAATCACGTTGGGCCACGCATGCTGTAACTTTGATGTTTTGTTTTTAAAATGTATTAATGATCAGTGCATTGCTGAGCTTGTTGCGCTCACGTATCGGGTGGTGTCTGGTACAGCAAAAATGAGTGTGTGTGTGTGTGTGTTGGTAACTACTGTTGACTCAGTAGCTACCATTAAATATTTCAACCTCGGTGACTTTCTTTGATGCGCTATTAATTTTAGGCAGCTGGCTCTTTGAGCCAATATATATATATATATATATATATATATATATATATATATATATATATATATATATATATATATATATAATATAATATATATAATATTTTTTACATGAAACTTGTACTTTTTATATAGGTATATAAATGTCTGTGGATTTAGACAAGGAAGCTACATGCCACTCTTGTGTGCAATTTCATTCTATGGTATCTACCAAACAAACAGGAAACTAGAAATTTTCATACAGGAAATCGAAAATTTCTACTCGAGCAGCACCTTCAGGTTTTCAGCGAAAGCTGGTCAGGCATGGATGTAAGCTTAAAAAATGAACGCATTTTAACAGCAGCTAAGTGGCGCAGCAGGCTAAGGTCGTGTTCTCTTCAAGAACCTCATATTGCGAGTTCAAACCACGTTTTTTTTGTTGTTTTTTTTTCCTGCGATTTATGTGCTGTTTTAAAACATAAATAATTTGTTTAATATAAATGGAGTGGATATCAAACTGCTTGCATACCCTGGTATGTTTTGACGTTGACCAACATGTGGAATCACATGATTGGTAGATGTCCAGTTATTTAGCTTTTCTGTTTGAATAGTTGCTACACACCCTTAAAAAATAGACGGAAGAGGAGGAAGGAGAATAACAATGTTACCTTAGTTTGACGACTTATATCTCATTGTGTATAAGAGGTATGTACGTTTTTTTTCACATTTTAGGTAACAAAGTTTCAGACTTTTGATACTGGTACAGATGGTAATTCTAAATGATTTAGTTTTGCCGCTGCAACAAGGCAAAAACAGCTAAACTCTTTGAGCTGTATAGAGACGCTCGGTAGTTTCAAACAAATTTTTCTAACTTGTACGAGAAACTACCGTTCCTCTCAATAACACGTGACCAGAGAGAAAGTTTAAAAGTTTAATTTGTTGTTGTACTTTTTCAGAACAGTATTATGTTTTGTTATGCCGTTAGGACTCCAACATACACCTTTTTATTATGTTTTGTTGCTGAGCCCGAATATTTCAGAAACAGTTTCACAGCGCTGCCTGTTTTATTTTCCAATTGCATCATTTAAAATGACACAGATATGTGATCTGTGTGTACTGATAGGCTTAAAACAGTCATGTGGACTGAAAGGAAGGCTCGATGAACTTTGAACCCAGGTGAGATTGGAGTTAGGAGTGAAAACAGAGAGGGCTTTTTTTTTAATGGAATTTGACAAGCAATCTCGCAAGGTAGTTAATTTTTGAGAATGGGAGTAATTGTGATTACTACAGTGGGGTCAAGGATCCTGATTTAGAGGATGAAGAGCTTTTGGATTTTATATATATATATATATATATATATATATATATATAGTGCCTATAGTAAGTATTCACCCCACTTGGACGTTTTCACAGTTTGTTGTGTTACAACCTGAAATCTTGATGCATTTAAATGGGATTTTTTTCCCTTTTGATTTACACAACCTACTCAACACTTTCAATGTGTGAAAAATGGGGGGTGGGTGAAAAAAAAAATCAATTAAAAATAAAAACCTGAAAAGTCTTCATTAGATAAGTATTCACCCCCTTTGCTATGACACTCCTAAATAAGCTCAGGTGCAACCAATTGCCTTCAGAATTCACACAATAAGTCCATCTGTGTGCAATAAAAGTGGTTTGCATGATTTCAGATTAAATACAACTATCTCTGCAAGGTCCCACAATTGGGTAGTGCATTCAAAGCAAATATACTACCATGAAGACCAAGGAGCTTTCAAAGCAACTCCAGGATAAAGTTTTGGAAAGGCACAGATCAGGGGAGGGGTATAAACAGATTTCAAAGGCATTGAATATCCCTTGGGGCACAGTCAAGTCGATCATTAAGAAGTGGAAGATATACAGCACCTCCCAGAATCTGCTTGGAGCAGGCCATCCTCCCAAACTGAGCAGCCGGGTAAGAAGGGCATTGGTCAGAGAAGCCAGCAAGAGGCCAATGACAACTCTGAAAGACCTACAGTGTTCCATGGCTGAGATGGAAGAAACTGTCCATGTGTCAACAATAGCTCAGGTACTCCACAAATCTGGCCTATATGGAAGAGTGGCAAAAAGGAAACCATTTCTGAAAAAAGCCCATGTAAAATCCCACTTGGAATTTGCAAATAGGCATGTGGGAGACTGAAAAGATGTGGAAAAAGATTCTGTGGTCCGATGAAACAAAAATGTAACTATTTGGCCTAAATGCAAAGCGTTATGTCTGGCGCAAACCTAACACAGCACATCACCCAGGTAACACCATCCCAACTGTGAAGCATGGTGGTGGCAGCATCATGCTATGGGGAAGCTTTTCATTGGCAGCGACTGGGAAGCTTGTAAGGGTAGAGGACAAAATGGATGGAAATAAATACAGGCAAATCCTTGAGGAAAACCTGCTTCAGTCTGCAAAAGACCTAAGACTGGGATGGATATTCACCTTTCAGCAGGACAATGACCCCAAGCATACAGTCAAAGCGACACTGGAGTGGCTTAAAAACAAGAAAGTGAATGTCCTAGAGTGGCCCAGTCAAAGCCCGGACTTAAATTGAGAATCTGTGTCAAGACTTGAAGATTCCTGTCCACCAACAATCCCCATCCAACTTGACAGAGCTTGAACAATTTTGCCAAGAAGAATGGGCGAATATTGCACGATCCAGATGTGCAAACCTGGTAGAGGCTTACCCCAAAAGACTCAGGTGGTTCTAGCAAGTATTGACTCAGGGGGGTGGATAATTATCTAACCAAGACATTTCAGTTTTTTTTATTTTTCATTAACTATTTCCCAATAAAAATGATCTTGCCTCTTCAAAGTGTTGAGTAGGTTGTGTAATTCAAAGGAAAAAAATCCCATTTAAATGCATCAAGGCTTCAGGTTGTAACACAACAAACTGTGAAAACGTCCAAGGGGGGTGAATACTTACCGTAGACACTGTATATACAGTATATATATATATATATAGAGTATGTTGTCGTTTTGTTTTACAAAGAAGCAAATAATGTTATCCTTATAAAAGTTGATCATTAACTTGCTCATAAATTTGCACAGTAATTTTGCAGTTTATCATCCTTTTACCATGCTTATGCTACATATTTACTGTGTTGTACTTCTTTATTTGCTAATCGAGAATGTGGCTTTACCATACGTTCTGATTTACTGTGCCTGACAGTGCAGACCCCAGTGCAGGTGATTAGGGAGGTAGGCTGTTTTTTTTATGTTTTATGAATTTATTAAAGTATGTATGTATTATTTTGTTTACTATGTGATTTATTTATTTTGTTATTTATTTATTGACCTCAAGAGGTCAAAGCTCATTCCGTTTATGGTCTTATTATTGGAGAACTCTTTATTTCTCCTCAGATTTTAACTTCTACATTAACACCACCCCTTGGTCTCCATTACATTTCAATGATCAATATCTACTTAGTCAGAGGTGCCGTAACTGTTAAAAAAAAAAAAAAAAAAGTGTGGGGGCCACTAGACTAATGTTGGACAAATAGACCTGTGCATAAAAATCCTTAATTGACTTAATGAGCCTTTCTTTTTACTCCAGCAAATCATGTGTTGCACACTTAAAATATTTGAACTCCAAATTTGTGTTGAAAGAGTTGTTCTTTTGATTTCTAACACAAAAACAGTAAGGAAATACCAAAGTAAATAAGTAAATGCTGCACTCTTGTTCCTGCATCTTCCAATGAATGCTATTACAATGTGCGCATGTATTTTACTTTCACTTTCGTATGCAACACAAAAACACTAACAGTATTATTTTACATCTCTATTGATAACCAATTTAATTTCCAATCAATACTCTGCAAACATAGTAAACCATGTATATATTTTTGAATGTATAGCTAGAAAAATGTTTTAGCTCTTTTGCCAGATATCCATGATGTAATTAAGAAATAGAGATGGTTTAACAATGCTAATTACAGCTTTAAAGGAAGTAGAGAGGACAGAAATAAACGTCATAAAACCTTTTATATAGCTTACTAAAGTAGGTTATTTTGAAAAGAAAAAGTACAAAGTTTCATTTTATACAAAACTGCAAGCACTTAAACACTAAACAGATTACTACAGCCTTGTTTCTTAACAATAAAACAAACATGGTCATGCAAACCTTTACATGCTACTTTCTCTCGTTGTTTAAATCTGAATCGATTAGTATTTTCTTCTCAGAATTATATCAATTGTTTTAATTATAGAACTGTGAGGTCTACAGAATAAAAATATATATATATACACTACCGGTCAAAAGTTTTAGAACACCTCCATTTTTTTCCAGTTTTTATTGAAATTTACGCAGTTTAATGTCTCAATGTACTCTGAAATTAAAGCATAGAACAAATAAACAATTGGAGATGAAAAAGAAATCATGGAGTCGTTTTGTTTAACAAAATTTAATCTAAATTTTTGACTCATCAAAGTAGCCACCTTTTGCACATATAACAGCCGAACACACTCGTGGCATTCTTTCTACAATGGAAATCAAATATTGTTCGGAAAGTTCTTCCCAACACTGTTGCAGAAGTTCCCACAAATGTGTTGCACTTGTAGGTTGCTTTGCTTTCACCCTTCTGTCCAGTTCATCCCAAACCAGCTCGATGGGGTTTAAGTCTGGAGACTGTGCTGGCCATTCCATGATTTGAAGCCTACTGTCTTGTTCTTTTCTTCTAAGGTAGTTCTAACATAGCCTGGAGGTATGTTTTGGGTCATTATCTTGCTGTAGGAAGAACCCCTGACCAACTAGGCGTATACCAGAGGGTATTGCATGGCGCTGCAAAATGCTGTGGTAGCAGTTTTGGTTCAGGGTGCCACTCACTCTGTGCAAGTCGCCGACTCTGGATCCAGCAAAAGAGCCCCAGACCATCACGCTTCCTCCTCCATGTTTGACAGTTGGTGTCACACATCGAGGAACCATCCTTTCGCCTACTCGACGGCGTACAAAAACCCTGCGTGATGATCCGAAGATTTCAAATTTTGATTCATTGGTCCATAAGACCTTCTTCCAGTCTTCAGTAGTCCACTGGCGGTGCTTCATGGCCCAGGCAAGCCTCTTTTTCTTATTTTGCCATCTTAGCAATGGCTTTCTTACTGCCACTCGACCTGTCGAACCTGCAGCTCGAAGTTTTCTCTTCACAGTTGAAACTGAGACTTGCTTACTTCGACCGGTGTTAAGCTGTGCTTGAAGCTGTTGTCCTGTGAGCCGCCTATCACGCAAGCTGTTGACTCTCAGAAACTTGTCTTCTGATTGTGTTGTGGCTTTGGGTTTGCCAGATCGCTTCCTGTCAGAGTTTCCTCCAGTTTCCAAGTGCCTTTTGATGGTGTAGGAAACTGTACTCACTGACACCTTGGCTTTCTTTGCAATTTCTCTAAAGGAAAGACCTACACTTTTAAGGGTTATAATGGTCTGTCTGTCTTCCTTTGTTAATTGCCTTTTTCTCGCCATTATGAGAGCAATATACTACTTCCTGCAGTACAATACTGTCCAAATAATGCTTAAGAGGGTGTAGTAACACAGTCTGTTCCAACACTGCTTTTATACAGACAGAGGGTTTGTAAGTAATCAACAAAAGTTGGGACACCTGTAGGAATTATTAGCATCAACTTTCAAGGCTTAATTTACTTCCATTGCTGCAGAACAGCTGTACGTTGTTAACCCATTACTTGTTCCCTGAAAAAGGCCTTTTTGTATAACTCTGAAATGTACATTATTTTTCAGTTTTTGGTAACCTAAACTTTTTTTTTTAATCTCTGGCAGTTTACCGCTTACCTTTGTACCATTTCAGGTTATTCACTGGACTTGAACTGCTTAAATTTCAATAAAAACTGGAAAAATGGGGGTGTTCTAAAACTTTTGACCGGTAGTGTATATAGTGATGCACAAAAGAAATGCAACACTCAGGTCTAATGGATTTAATGAAATATTGTAAACATAGATATCAAACAAAATCACAGAAAATGTGGACAAAAATACAGATTAAAGAATCATGATAAGTTTTCAGTATGAAACGTGACACACTGTCAAAATGAAAACATTACAAAGTTAGTATCGGGTATGACCTCCCTGAGCATTAACACAATCCTGGCTGCGTTGATGCATAGGCCTGATCAGCCTCTGGATAGACTGCTGTGGGATGTTCCGCCACTCTTCCTGTGCTGCTGCAGCCAGCTGGCGAAGGTTGGCTGGTCGCTGTTGTCTCCTGTGGCTGGATAGCCATGGCAAGACCTTGACATTGTTTTCTAGAAGTTGTGCAATTGTAATCCTAGCACTGTGTGGTCTTGCATTGTCCTGCTGGATAATCAACACTTCCAGATTGGCTTGCAGGAACGGAAAAACTGTTGCCTCAAGGACTTCGTCAATGTATCGCTGAGAAGTAAGGTTTCCCTCAATCTTCACCAAAGGCGTTATTGTGTTAAAGACATCTTCACACTTCCATTGCCCCATCGGTTGGCTTGAACAATGCAACAGTCAGCATCTCCACACACGTTTGAATAAAACACTCCATCACTCTCTCTGCCACCACCTCAGATGTTCTCTGGCCCACAGAAGTCAGCAATTTCATCTCTCAGATTTCATCTCTCAGCTGTCAAGAGGTTACCCCTGAATGTGAATGGCCTCTGAGCATGCAAATCATTTTCATGCAGACGGTGAGCTACAGTCATTCTGCTAACGTATTGGTTATTTATTTCTGGAATTTCTTGTGATTTAACCACTGCAGTCTGAAAACGATTACGCAGAAAGATCAATTGGATGTGACGGTCCTGGGCGGGTGTGGTGACCCTCTGCCTTCCAGGACGTGGCCTGGCCCATACAGAGCCGGTTTCCTGGTTTCTCTGGACTAGTCTGCTGATTGTTGAAACAGAACATCTCATTCTCCAGGCAACTTCTCTCGCAGACAGGCTGCCTTTAACCCTTTGTGGTCCTATGTCGGACCAGGTCTGACCTTACAATTATTCCTTTCCGGTCCGATATTGGACCCTGTCCGACATCATCAAAAAGACGTCAAGCACAGGTCTCTAGTCGTTTTTTCTCTTTCAATGGCCGAGTGAGACCGGTAGAAGCTGAGAGAAGCCGAAAAAAAGTAGGTGGACCTGAGCAATACACATAGTCCCTTCACCACAGGCATAACACGGACATAAAGAAACAAGATAGCTGCTTCCGCATCCAGCACTCAAAGAATATCACTGACATTTGCCAAGCTTTTGGAGATGTTATAGTAATAAAATAATGACTTGGATAGCATTATTGAGGAGTTTGGTGATAAAACGAGTGATCAGGAGGTGATTTATCAGTATGCACTACTATGAAGAGGTATGTGAAAAATACAGCAAACAAGGAGTGGGGCAGGGCTGGAGAAGCAGTAGTTAGTGTCCTGTTGATATGCAGTGCCTTTTAAACCCATTTTACTATGAATAAAATTACTTTTAAACAGTGCATGTAAAATAAACAGCGAGTGTGAAAATAAATTGGACCTGACACGCCTGACAGGCGCTGAATAAATGGACCACAAAAGGTTAATCATGTCAGTAACAACCAGGCAATCTTCATTACTCAAGCGGGGCACGGTCGTATCTTTCACTGTTCTTGCGTTAATTAAAATGTATTTTCGAATGGCTATTTATACAGATTCTTAATCAACTCATTTTGGCAATTTTAACTCAACTCAAATACCAAACACTGAGAACCTGACGTTTTTTATGAAATCACATGACTTGAGCTCAGTATTTTGTTATCCCCAGGAACAATACTACTCAAACAATGAACAAACCTATCTGCTCACTATTTAAAATGTAAATAATATTATGTATGTGCCCAATGAGCTATTGATGTAAAATTTAGACTGTTGTGTTTTCATTGTGCATCAGTATATTTACCTGCTTAAATAAATGTGTATCCAGTTTCTGTCATGCAGATCGGTACTGCTGATTCAATCTGGCCAAATCCTGCTAAGAAACTGTTATGCTCACTCCTGTTTTCATTTCCCATAGCCAACTGTGGTCTATGACCATAGAAAGTGTGTTCTAATTTAAATTCACCACTGTTTAAGAAAAAACCACGTTAATACACAACAGCGCCACATGGAGGACATTTAATATATATATATATATATATATATATATATATATGTATATTTATATGTATATGTATATATATATGTGTGTGTATGTTTTCAGAGTAAAAGTACAGGGGGCCAAACTATATGCTTGTCCCCCCTGTCGGAAAAGTTCAGGGGCCATGGCCCCCCTGGCCTCTGTGGTGGCGGCAGTTTCCCGGTTTAAATTCATAGATATACACTTTATGGTGAAGTGAATGCATAAATAGTTATTGAAAAATGTTTGTAATTTTACTTTGTAATTCATTTGTAATTTCTGTGCCATTTTGTATTCCAGCATGTTCTGAATTATGTAAATAGTTACTTTAAAAAGGGTCTTCATATGCAGACAGATTACTACTATATCTCTTGTGTGGACATTCCTTTATCTGTAGCACCATAATTTGGGACCTGAAACACTGAAATGGGATAGGAGGAGGATACATTGTTATTGGGGGAATTTTTTAAAGAAACTTTTAAAACTTATTTCTGATAATTGTGTACCTTTTTTACATTTTACCATGTTCTGAATTATGTAAACAGTTTGAAAATAATATTCTTCAAGTTCTAAGCGTTCAAATAATATATGGTTTTATGGTGAAAACCGGCTCAGAATTTAAGCATAGCATTCTAAACCCAGCTTTGATCGGGTTCCTCTCTATTATATATGTTTTTGCAGTGTTGCAGGGAGCCAGGGGGTCCTCTTTTTGGGGTAAGTGAAGCTCTCTTTCCAACCTTAACGGCCCAGCCGCGCTTGTCCTCCACCAGAAAGAAAACAAGTTGTTATGATCTGCAATAAATACACCCAATGTTTCATTTTTAAATTCTGATTGTGTTACTTTGGAATTCTGGCAACACTAGATGTTAATATGTGTATAAGCACTAGCTTCAGGTCCAAAAGCACTTTACTTTTAAACAAAGGACTGTATTTGCCACCTAGAAGGAAATATTTAGATTTATGAAAGGCTTCATTTTTAAAATTGTATCTTCGATAGCACCGTGATGCGTTATCATAAATAAACTTCAGTTCTGGGGGGAGACAATTGAAAGTCGCTGATGTGTTTTTTTTTTTTTTTTAGCTATTAAACGAATGAGTTTCACTTTTGTTGAATAGCAAAACATTTTTCATGGTTAAGAAAATAAATTGGAGTTATTGTTTACACTTACATATAAGAATAGTTGTCAGACTGATGTGTAAATGTATACAATGACACCTGTTCCTTCAAATGTGTGATGTGCAAGTTTTCAATGCTTTGCTCCAATTCTGATGGCAAAATTAAATCTTAATTTGCACAGAACGGCCACCTTGAAGTAGAAACAGACACGTGACACAGATGACAGGCTTGTTGTTCATTTTAACACTTTTGCCTCTGTTTTTATGGAGGGGAAGTGTCTCACGCAAGGGTTGGTCGATGTGACTTCATTGGGCACGTACTACAGTTCAGAGGATGTGCACGCATATGGGGCCAGAGCCAGCATAGGTCTGTGCTCAAGTGCAAACCGTTACTGCACTCGTACAGTACAGTATAAAAATGGATTAACTCAATGTAAGCTTTGTGCTTTTGGTATTGGTAAACATTATTTTAGTAGTAATCTGTGACTAACCAGTTTAGTCAGATAATGCCCTCTAGCATGCCGAAGATCCAGGACAGGTTAACTAAACTGCATGTTGCATTGCCTTCAGTTTTATCATGGAGAGTACTGTGCCATAGTTCACCATTTTTATATGTGATTTTGACTCCACCCTTCAAAACAGCCAAGCACATTTACTGAAGTTTAAATGTAATTGTTAAGTATAAACTTGTTTTACAATGTTAAAATTCTGTTTTCCAGTGTTATTCTCAACACTTCTTTTTCAGTTGTTCGAAATAAACACTGCAATTTTTGTCTTGTGTCGCCATGTATTATAAAAAAAAAAAAAATACCCCAAAAATGTACATATAAGGATGTAATTCTATCTCGGGTTTCAGTTCTGGTCACCTTGTTACAAAAAGGATGTTGCTGCGCTAGAAAGAGTGCAAAGAAGAGCAACCAGAATTATCCCAGGTTTAAAAGGCATGTCGTATGCAGACAGGCTAAAAGAATTGAATCTATTCAGTCTTGAACAAAGAAGACTACGCTGTGATCTGATTCAAGCATTCAAAATCCTAAAAGGTATAGACAATGTCGACCCAGGGGACTTTTTGGACCTGAAAAAAGAAACAAGGACCGGGGGGCACAAATGGAGATTAGATAAAGGGGCATTCAGAACAGAAAATAAGAGGCACTTTTTTACACAGAGAATTGTGAGGGTCTGGAACCAACTCCCCAGAATGTTATTGAAGCTGACACCCGGGATCCTTCAAGAAGCTGCTTGATGAGATTCTGGGATCAATAAGCTACTAACAACCAAACGAGCAAGATGGGCTGAATGGCCTCCTCTCATTTGTAAACTTTCTTATGTTCTTATTACATTGATAAATCACTCGATTTATATGTTACCAGTTACCCTAGATCGAATAACAGCCTTATTATGCACAGTTGTGTGTACATTATTCTTTATGTTATTATATTTATGGATGTTTAATATGCTTACTGAACATTATTAAACCTGTCTCATAGGCCTTGAAGACTGTGAAGGCTAAGTTACCTACCTGCGATATAGACCTATGAGCTTTCATGTAATTTGGTATATTAGGTAACATTAAATCCAGCTATCACATGTTAATTAGCTTTGTGCTTTTCAATCTGAGGACTTCCTGCCATGCATCAGTAAGGCTGTAGAGTTGAATAATCCTGTAAACAACTCATTAATATGGATTTTTGTCCTTTTGAATGTCATTAGCCTGAAAGTATTGGCACCCTACGCTTATTACAGGTAACAGCATTTAGCATAATAAGCATAATAAGGACAAGCATTAATAAACTTTAAACAGTTTGTAATAAAAACAAAAAAACAAAATAAACAATGTCTAATATTTTAACAAATATTCTTTATAAAAAAACAAACTTGTTTCATTTAAAGCATTCATTCATGACAAAAGTATTGGCACCCCGGCTTTAGTGTCCTCCTTTTGCTTTTCTTATGGCTTTCAAACGTTTGTTAATTCTTAACCAGTATGTTACATCTTGTTGGTGAAATCTGGCCTAATCTTTCATATTTCCTTCATCTCAGACAGATTGCATACACTGGATACTGTTTTTTTGAGATCAGGCCAAAGCATTTCTGTTCAATTTGAGCTCTGGTGTTTGCGGAGGCTATTTCAGAACCTTTATCTTCGTGTTCTTCAAAAACTCCAGAGTTGACTTAGCCGTATGTTTTGGGTCGTTGTTGTGAAGATAAACTGTCTGCCAATCAGCCTATGAGCAGATGGTATCATTGAACATATGCATTATACACATGGGAGGGGTCATATGCAAAAAACACTTGTCATATAATAAATGTATCCCCCCAACTTAACACCAGACGACCATCATGACAGTAAAAAAGTAAAAATAGACAATGAAGCGTTCTTACCTTTTTATATGTTAGTGATCAGCAGATGTGTCAGTTGCACGAAGAGCACAGCGTGTGGTTTTCACTAACTCTACTGTGCCGAATAAATGATTTTTTTGATGGGTAAATAGCAGGACTTTCTTCCTATGCATCTGGACATGGGACATTTGCTAGGAAATCAGGACTATAACTCCTTACAGAGTGCAGATAGTGACTGTGACCTTTGAGCTCTCCTTAAAGTCAAATGCAAAACTGGCTTATAACAAGTGCAGACAGTGTCATGGTTACTATGGAATACATATAGGAAACCATATGTGCTCTATCCAAAAATGACCTTGCCTGCGACCTTTGACCTCTCCTTAACTTAAAATGTAAAACTAACTTATTACTCCTTACAGAATGCATATAGGGTAATGGTTACTATGGAAAACAGAGATGAACCCATATATGCTCTATCCAAAAGTCACCTTGCCTGTGACCTTTGACGTCTCTAAGATCAAATATGAAACTAGCTTATAACTCCTTACAGTGCATGTTTATGGTTACTATATAACACATTTAGGAACCCATATATTATTATTATTATTATTATTATTATTATTATTATTATTATTATTATTATTATTATTATTATTATTATTATTAATTATTAATTATTAATATCACACAATGTGTTTTTAAATGGCCTTTTGTAATTTGTGTTGATCTTGCTTAACCTGCATTGGTTGTGGGTGTGTTCAGGAACATTTCAAAGCAGGACTTTATTATTGTGTCATCTTTTGTTAATTAACAAATTCAAGTTTGGCTGAATTGTGTAACTGGAAATGTAATATTTTTATGACATTTTCTTTTTTGGATTACGTGAACAATTTAAGGTGTGCTGCATTTTTATGCAGTGTATGCTTAAAATAGAAATGTAGTTGACATTGCGTGGCTACATCTTTCTTTTCTACTGTACAGTAAAGGTAGAGCTTATAATACACAATGTTTGACAGCAAGTGGCTATAAATGTTAATGTCACAATAATATATATGTGTTTACTAGTACAAATGCAAAATGTTATTTTTGTGACTGTTGTAAAACAAATGTATAAATTGCTGTCAAGCACATGGTATATGACTACGTTATTCTTTGTGTTCATTTTCTGAAGTAAATGCAACAAGTAAACAATACCTGTTCATTTCTGTCATAAATACGCAAGTGAACGATAGCTGTTCATTTTTTAACAATTGTAATTATAAGACAGTTTAAATATAGGTCTTATGTCTTGTTCTAGTAGTTTACAATAGTTTACCTGCACTGTCTATTATCAGTATCCTATCAGTATCGACCTATATGGCTAGATAACCATCGGCTATCGGTATCGGCCAAGAAAATCTTTATCGGTGCACCCCTAGTATTTAGTTTTTGTTTTAATGTATTTTTAAGTCAGTGAAAGATATCTGTTTTTTTGTGGTGCAGGGGTATTTTGCTTGTGTTTGTGAAACATCAACTGCAATACCAGCCTTTTACGTGTAGGGCTATTCAAATTACAGTTGGTCTGTATAGTATTAAGCTTGCACATTTTAACTACATCGAAGACTGTATTTAGACTAAAACAACTTGGATTTTTGTCCTAAGTATTAGGCGGTTAAAGAGTTTGTGGTGCGGTGTGCTTTGTATGAAATATTGTGTCATTTGTTTAAGTAACTGAATACTTTTATTGTTTGATTATTGAACAGGGGCATATTTTCGATACGGTTTATCAATTTACCGTAAATACGATGGTATTTAAAAGTTATTGTAAACATAAGTTGGCATGTGTATTATTTCACAGTTGGTATTTAATTTAGTTGTATGTATTTCTATTCAGGAGGCAGTGTGGTCCAGTGGTTAAAGAAAAGGGCTTGTAACCAGAAGGTTCCCAGTTCAAATCCCACCTCAGCCACTGACTCATTGTGTGACCCTGAGCAAGTCACTTAACCTCCTTGTGCTCCGTCTTTCGGGTGAGATGTAGTTGTAAGTGACTCTGCAGCTGATGCATAGTTCACACACCCTAGTCTCTGTAAGTTGCCTTGGATAAAGGCGTCTGCTAAATAAACAAATAATTTATAAAAAGAAAAAGTGGGTTAACTGTTTATAATGCTACTATCATTGCTGATTTTAGAACAACTCTGTTTCATTTTGCCACTAAACCTCTGTTTATGTAGAGGTCTACTAAATAATACATTTCAAACAAGTGAACAACCATTTTTAATCTGTAAATAACAATCCTGTGAATTCCATTACCTTAACGTGCATGTACTGTACCTATTTACCAGTATCAATACTTTTGATGGAATTAAATGTATAAATTTCCCTAACTGTTTATAGGTGATCTGTCTTCATCACTGCAGAGATTTAATTGATGTGCCTTTTTATTTATTTGATTTTTATTTAGTAAATAAACCAAGCAATAAAAAGACAATCACACAAGTTTTTTATTTTAATTTGAAACTTCATCTGTTTTGCCAAATATTGAGTTGAAATTTTGGATGTTACCGTTTTTCATAGAATCCTTTCAACAAAAATCACTGTACATTATTCACAGTGCTCCTTGTAGACCAGTGATCCCCCTTCTATAGAGACGGGGTTTACATAGGTTTTAATATGCATTGGCATACATTACATTTAGACATCATATGGTAGAGGAACTAGATCTCATTATAAACAAAAACTTCCCTCCACAGACAAACCAATGTGTTTGGTATATCTCCAAGAAAGCAATGGGTATGTGTCGCAGATGGCTTGTAGTGGTGATGTCAGACCCGGAAGAAACACACACAGCACTGCGAGTGAAATGGTGAAGGCGCTTGCTTGCGTCGGTTTATTGCAAATAAAATAAAAGGTTGAATAAAACAGAACACGGCACTTGAGGCCAAAATAAAGACAAACAAAACAGACAGTGGACGAACACTAAAGACAGACAGAGGACTCACACGAGTAGCGTTTGTTATTTTTCTCTTACTTTTATAATTACTTTCTCCTTCTCCACACCCGTTCTCCACTCACCGAACACACAACCCAGAGGGAGTAAAACGTGCATCTATACGGTTGTGCCGGGATTCAATTACTAATTAATTATTCACTTGAATCTCAGCACGTGAACTCATTTGTGCAATCCATGTGTTACACAGACCCATTTATATCCTGTGCACCAATACCTATACACCAACATTAACACACCACACGCAACATATAACACAAAATACACACAGGACGGGGCGCACTGCCACAGTATGTTAGAAATACACACAGGACGGGGCGCACTGCCACAGTATGTTAGAAATACACACAGGACGGGGCGCACTGCCACAGTATGTTAGAAATATTGTACACAAACCTTCTTGATAGTCCTTTCCATCAATCATTCTGTCTTGCTTTCCTAATTATGCAAAACAACCATTAAATGTGTTTACATTTCAAACTGCTGTTGGTTTAAAGCCTCTTCAGTGTATCTTTGTTGCCTGTCGTCATGCTGTACAGCTTGATATAAAAGGAGTTGGGACTCATACAATGTATGTGGATCTAATTAGTGGATTGAAAAATGTAAATGCCTTAATTTTAGCAGGGTTCAGTAAAAATAATGATTGGAAATGTTCAACTCTTAATCACTGGGGAAGACAGTTCCTCTGTTGAGGGAACTAGCATTTAGATTTGCTATTTATAAAAGCTTTCTGCAATCGTGTTATTAATCGTTATTATTATTATTATTATTATTATTATTATTATTATTATTATTATTATTATTATTATTAATATTTTACAAAAGATTTCATAGTTTAGTCACAAGCTCAAAGTGAAGCGTTGTTCTGTTACTCCTATGTGAAAGGTCAGAGAAAAACCATTAGAACCTTGCTTGAACTCCTTATGTTGCAGGTCCTGAAAGATGTCATGATAATTATATATGGAAATACACACATTTTTTGTACATAGTGTAGTAACATGAATGCATAGAGGAAGGGGCGGCGAACTATATTAGATATTATCCGATTACTTGGGATGACTTAACATTTTTGTGAAAATCCTCTTTTTTTTTAAATCGTTACTTTCCTGTTTGTTTTGTGGTATGTGATGGAAGCACTTTCACATTGTGGTCAAAGAAACAAAAACGCTAGTTTATCAGCCAATCAGTGTCGCCTGTCACTGTTTCCAAGCACTTGTCACAGCTTCCAAACTATTTCTATGTGCTGTCTTGATGTGGATACATTTTAAAATTACAACATTTTGGTGAACAACAAATGTTTCTAAAAATACCCTGTTACATTTGTACAAAAATGCTCCAAGCCTAGTACATATTTATAAAACAGTGCATTTGTAAAATGTACCAATGCTAATTTGAATCCCAGTGCACCATTACAATCTTATTCTGGTAGGCAAATGTTATTATTACTAATGTGATTAAATATAGCCTCATGTTTTGGCCATAACTGTATTATTTTATAAGAATTATTATGTTTTATGTATATTTAAAAAATGGCATCCAGTAGTCAGTGCTGTAAGAGTTTAAAAAAAAAAGGTGAACTCTCTTTGCTTTATTGTATGTATTTTTTTTTTCTTCTTTGATTTCTTTGATATGGCAAACATGTTTGTTCTGGATTTTTTTTTCTGATTTTAGTAATGTGATTTAATAAAAAAAAATGAATTTAACTAACTGTGACTGTGTATAATAGTTTCATAGTAATATATATACACATGGATAGTACACAGCGCTTCCTTATGGAATGTGGGTATTTTAATATTTATTTGTTTGTTTTTTTGTATTTGTGTAACGCTATGTCTGGGTAGCACTTGTAGTTATTTAACATTTGCACTGGCCAACTCTCTGAACTATAGAGAGTTGATGCATTGATGCATTCCATTCAACCCATTCAATTTATTTATTTATTTTTATATGCTGACTGCAAGTTCCGGGGGGCTGGATTTATATCTCGCACAGGGCGCCATCAAGGATTCGTACAGCTCTGGTTGTGTGTAAATCTTATTTGCCTGATGTCACCTGCAGCATCAAGAAAAACTTGCTCCACTCCTTGCTGAAGTGTATATTTTTGCAGATGTAAAAATATGTATGCAGTCATATTTAATCAAGATCAGATTTATTTATTTGTATCTTTTGCAATGACATCATTGTTAACTCTTATAATTTATACATTTGTCAATTCACTGGTCGCTTACAAGGGCTTGATTAGTGCAGAATAAGGGGGATTTAATTTGAGGAACGAGGGTGCTTGTGTAACACAGAATTAGAGACATAAAGCTGGATAGCTTGAGATGAGAAGAGCTGGACAAGACAACAACGTAAAACACTCTGAACTCTCACGTCTCACCGGGTCAGGCAGCATCCTCTGGCTGCTGGCCGGCTATTGAGAATGAGAGACAGAACAAATAAGGACAAAGCTCTCGTCCAGGTTGGAACCAGGCGGAGTCTCTTAGCTGCTGGATGAACAAGGAGAATGAAAAGACAAACATAAAGACACTCTCGATGAGAGACATAAAAGACAAAGGGATAGATCCGTCACTACTCAGTGCAGCATCCCCAGGCAGCATGGCTGGAAGCTGGGCGGCGTGGAGAGTTAGGATAAAGAGTCTCGGGTCTGTGTTGGAGAGATGAAAATAGAGAACCCCCCCCCTCCGTGGCGGGGCCCGACTTTTGAGCTGCTGCAATGCCTGAAGGGACTGAAGGCGGAACTGATACTGGATGCCTGATAGGTTGAGAGACAGACCAGCAGGTGCTGAAGATGGAGTGAGAGATACGATTCTGGGCGTAGAAGGTGGTGAAGGAGGACCAGGCAGTAGAATAAGCTGAGCGTGTGGATGGGGCTAGAGCACTCTCCATAAAACAGCGGGCTGACTGGAGGAGACCAGAGAGAGTGGAGTGTAGTTGAATATTAGCTGGCTGAACAAAGGCACCTGCTGCAGGTTAGGATCTGCTCCTGGAATTAGGCTGTGGAACTTCAGGACCTGCCGGCAAGATAAAGCAAAGAGGCATTAAGGGACCAGGGGATGTGGCGGGCCCGAATAATGACGTTATTGGACACAGAGATCCAGACCAGGTGACGAAGAAGTTGCATGATTAAGGTGGGTGATGAGCGCCCTTTTTTTTTTTCTTCTGCGGATTTGAGAGAGATCGGAGCACTTGAGGCCTAGAGCTGGGAAGCTGGAAGTTGATGGGTTAAGAATTCTGCACAGCGGAGAAATCCAAAGGTGGCGGTCAGGCACAGGGTTTCCATGACAATGTCGTTGAATGGGTTGAAGCATCCTTGCCGGAGAAGGTCTGTTGAGATTGGTTGTCTTGATGGAGAGGAGGGCGGCAGGCTTTTCTCCATGCCTCTGAGAATTAGGCGGATCTCTGGAACGACGAGAGAGGAGGAGAGAAGATAGATTGAAGGCGAAATTGATACTGAATGCCCGCTAGGTAGCATCTAAATAGAGGAGGGGGCTAAACGTAGAGACAGCCTGAGGTGAATGATGAAGGAGAGGAGGTGCTGTAGGTTGCAAGAGGTATGAAAAATCCGATTTTGCTCGCAAAAGTGAGTAAATGCAGACCAGGCAGTTGAGTAGGAGGAACGGGTAGATGGGACGAGAGCGTTCTCCATGAATCCACATGCTGATTGAAGGAGGCCGGAGAGAGAGTTATTCAGTTGAATATTGTCTTGCTGAAGGGGGGGGGGGGGGGGACTGGAGGCGGAACTGGTGCTGGATACCTGAGAGATCATTCCTGATGGATGAAGGGGCCAGGTTAAGGGATAGCCTGAGGTCTGTGATAAAGGCAAGGAGGTGCTGAAGGTTATAGGAGGCGAGATCCGATTCTGGGCACAGAATGTGGAAAGGAAGACCAGGCAATAGAATAAGAAGAGCGAGTGGAAAGGGCGAAGGCATGCTCCCTGAAGCTGCGGGCCGACTGGAGGAGGCCGGAGAGTGTGGAGTTTAGGGAACACCAGTTGATTGAAAGGAGAAACTTGCCGCAGGTTGGGGTCTGCTTCTGGGACCAGGCTGTGAAACTTGTGGACCATCACACAACTTCCACCATGTTTAACACTGGGCATGTTTTTTTTTGTTTTTACTGCAAGGTGTAGTATTCTGTAGTAAAATTACTACAGCTGGCCAAAGTCCAGTATCTGGGTGCACGGAATGGTTCACAAGACCTCATGGTTGATATGGCTTAATGCTCCAAGTCTATCCATTGTATTCCCCTTGATGTCTTAGTAACTGTTTTTTTCCCCACTGGCAAATCAACTGGTGTTGTCATGGTAAGTTCACAGGGTGCACTCTGTTCCTTCAGGAGTCCTGCAGAGGATGTGCTTCACGAGAGCAGTTAGACATAGTACTTCCATGGTCAGGTCATTGAATAGACAGAGCAGCCTTTTCTGAGGGTAGAGATTAAAGAGTGAAGGATGTCTATTGATTTAGGGAGCCAGGAGGGAGCAGCAACTGATGGGATGGATAGGAGTGTTGGAGAAGGGACGGAGATGAGGCGGCAGAAATACTGAATTCCGGAGATGTAGGCTTTAACGGTAGTGGCTAAGTGAAGAGAATCCCTTGCATGGGCGATGGAGGCTAGAATCTGTTGTTCATTAAATCGGAATGGGATATATTTTGTTTTGAGTGCAGAAAGTTGTAAATGTTTTCCATCGAGTGGTAAATGAAGATTTGGTCGCTGGGGCTAAGGGTGTGGCCATGTAGTGATGAGCAGATTGCAGAAGGTTGGAGAGTGTTGTATTTAGTTAAACGTCAGATGTTGGTGTTGCAGAGTTTGATGAGGGCTGAGGTGGCAGCTGGAGCTGAACAAATATATGAAATCAACTGCTGAGTTGTTTCTGGCAGAAAGATGAGATGCCGACCATCCTGGTTAGTTAATATGGGATCGATCGGCAGTTTGCTACCATCATGTCTGCTAAGAAATAACTAATGTCTGTTTGGAATGGAAAAGGTGAACTTGTAATCAGAGGTTTGGGTTTCACAACTCCAGTCATTCTCCTAATAGTGGAACTCCTTAAATCATAAATCAAAGCAGATTTCCAGTCTCGTACCGTGTATTAAAGCTTGTAGTATCTGAGAGGGTGAGCGGACATGAGACTAAATTGCTGAGGAAATCAAGTGCGCCGTGTATATATATATATATATATATATATATATATATATATATATATATATATATATATATATATATATATATAATATATGTAATTTAGATCCAGGTATTGGAGGAAAGCTGGAGCGTTGGAAGCTCTGGAGGAGAGCAGTTGCAGATTTGAACAGTAAACTAAAGCCACTTTGTATGCTGCAATAGGAGCAGATCTGAAGAGGGAGCCGAGATGAGGGGATATTAACAGTAGAGGCAAGATCTGCTGAACGGGCAGAGATCTGAAGGAGTAAATGATGGAATGCTGTCAGTAGTGTGCAGTGGCCTGCTGTAGAGTGCAGAGAGCTGCTGAGTGCGGTGGAAATTGGTATTTGAGACTTAAGGCGTTTAAGATGATGTCGGAGATGGGGCTGCCTTTGGGCAGAGATAAAGAATGCATAGATCTGAGGCCACTGCAGAACCTGAGAGGATGAGAATGCATTGCTCGGAGGCTGCTGCAAAACCTATTGATTTGATCAGGAGCAGTCTAAAAGTGTATTGTCTATTGCAGTGTAGGAGGATGCTTTGACTGAAATGTTGATAATCGTAGGACATAGTTTCCGTTTGTGCCTGGTAGCTCAAATTGAATGAAGTGGACTTTGAAAGTTGTATTAAGTGCCTTGATGAAGTTGGGGGCAAATGAGGAAGTGCAAATCCGGGAACAAGAAGGTTGCAGGAATGGCCTGATGCAGGAAGCTGGAAAATTAATGTGATAGTGGATTCTTAATATCTTAGAAAGCTGATAAGCATGGCTTCATGACCAGGTCCTCGAGGGGAGGGGTTTGGATTTGAAAAATTTCAATTAATTTATGTAGCAAAAGAGGTTGAGGCAGGAGGGGACTGAGAATCCCTCGGAATGACAACAAACTGAAGGAATTGATAGAAAGTCTGGAGTGTGCGAGATTTGCAGCGATAGCAAATCAGCTTAAATTATGTAGAGCTTGTGGTGTTATGCTGCCATCAAGAGGTTGTGATTGGAATTGAAACTATTGGCTTCAGTGAAGCAGGGTAGCATATATTTGGTTATTGCGATTAAAATCCTTGTCTATGTATAAAACATTTGGTTTAGAACAGTTAGTGATGATATAAGTAAGTTAACATAGGTCTAGAAGAGGAGCCTGCAGTATTTAGATGTCACAATTCGGTGAGTTGAAGCTCTCATGTTGCAAAAGTGCAGCAGCAGGAGCCAGAAGATTGCAGTAGTGAGGCACAGGCTCGCATTGCCTGTTAAAGCTGCCTGGTTGCCATGGCAACTTACCACTCCCAGTAGTCACTGATAAGGCGTTGCCGTGGTAACCATGGTCTGTGAGGCGCTGGTGGGAAAAAGTTGCAGTACAGCGGTGACGTTGGAACAGTCTTTCTGATGAAAACGCAGACCAAGTTGAGAATGGCACTGCGCTTTGAACAGTGCTGTAGTTAGGCTGGAGACTGGATGGAGCAGAAAAGACTAACATTGGAGCTCCTGCAGAAAAATACAAAAGCTGAATGATGAAAAGAATCACCTGAGCAGGTAGGAACATAGCTGATACTATATTGCCAGCGCTGAGCAGAGAAATGGCCTGCAGTGAAAGGAGCGAATGAAAAAAAACAAACACCGACCAAAAACAAACAGACGAAGGGCGGAAGCAGTGCTGGGTGTATAAATAGAAAAGAAGGAGAGATAAAGAAAGCCACTATTTTCAATTTTCGCCTTGTTAAAATGAGGGGCTAAAGCCAGCCCTGATGCCAATATACAACATAAAAAATAATACAATTAGAAAAACCCTCTAAGAACAACAACGGTCTCAGTAAAGATTCTGTGGAAGTAAAGTGTTTGTACAGCAGCAGTGTCCACTACCTGGGATTGAACCCACAACCCTCCGGTCAAGAGTCCAGAGCCCTAACCACTACTCCACACTGGTAGTTCTAGTATTAAACAGCAGCTTATCTTAACGATACCAGATATACAAATGGAGCAATATTATTGAACTGTCTCAGTCTCCTGTTGCTGAAAGATGCTGAGCTTCAGTCGAGTTCACGGGTTGTGATTGGCTAATGCGGCAGTGGAGAGTTCAGGGCTGGTTGTGTTCGTCTGTGTAAAGTATTGATTGGCTGGTTTTCGTGGATAATAAAATACATTTGTACCAATTGTGTCTTTGTTTTGTATTTGCTGTCCAATAGATCAAAATGGAAAAGCCGGCATCTTGATTGGATTGATTTTAAGTTTGATTCACAGTTGACGCTATGACATTGCAGCTGGCATACTATCTCATAGAAGTTTTTCTAATCCAGAGTATTGCAATTCAATTTGTGTGATGAACTACTCTCTAGGCAGCACTGCAGATTAGCTAAACAGCATCACAAATATATTATAAAGAAAGCATTCATTTCATGGGGGCATAATTTACAAATGGATAGACCCAGAAGAAAACAATTGTTTCCAGACATTATGATGGCAATATGGTTTTGGTTTTTGCTTGATATGACCACCCACAACTTTCACAATCTCCTGTATCTGATCAATAGCATGTGCAACAGAGGCACATGTGCATCTCTGGGGGAATGCTTACATCCCGCTCAGGGATTGAATTGAATCTTGCTGGCGACAAGATATGAACGTTTCTTCTGATCACCGTTTGCATACATTTTGTTGCAGAGTGGTCTTGTTGGCCTGTTCAATATTTGGAGAGGAACCATCCTGTGGCAAGAAGTGTTTAATATTGTTAGACTTGCTTAACAAAATGTATTTTGGCTAGCCACGTCTAGGTTTTAGAGCGAACTTGAAAGAAAAACATGCTTTATGAATGGAGGAATTCCACAGTAATGCGACTATCAAGTACAGGACAAGATTCTTTCTTAATCCCAATTCTAATAATTTAATATAATATTTCATATTTGCTTCTGTAACAAATTCACATTAACTTCACTAACTTTGGCTTTTGGACCAAACTTTCTGTGTCAGTTTTCAGTACTTATTTTTTTTTTTTTTTTTTTTCAGATAAATTGAATACTCTCATGTTTTACAAAGCACTGTTAATGTCTTGGTTTATATAAAGACCATGTAACTTTACCATTTATGTTAATTGGGTCTTGCATGGCCATGTGGAAACCTCAGTTATTTGTGTTGCATAAAATGATTTGGTCTAACATTTGTTTCAGTTTTTATTTGTTGTCAGAATCTTGCTGAGACTCCACCGTTGTTGGATATAGCTGTGGGTAATGCATAAACTGCAGTATGCCTTGCATTCAGTCATTATGATGTGATTTAAAAACAAAACAACTATAGCTTGTGAATGCCACCTACTGACAGTTTCCTGCACTGCACTCTATTACTTTTGGTTTTTATTTCCTTTTTTATTTTTACTAAGTTGTACGTATAAATAACCAGCACAGAAAGTTTATTATGTACTAAATGTTACAGAAACGATTGCTTCCACCACCTGCTTGTAATGCTTGAAATGGGGCTGAGCTTGATTGCTAAATAGTAGAGGTTATTCCACTCGGAATAAAACAATGTTGACAATGTTCTAAAACTTGATGGGAATAGCTCTGGCGTTTTTCACATGGTAGTGTAATCTGTTGTCACAACATTGCTATTCATACCAGCAATACTAATCTTTTACCTTTTTTAATTTGTGTAATCTTCATCTATCCGTTATTGTGTACTCATATTTTATTTTCAAAGTGATTATTGTGATCATTTTTAACTTAAATTGTGAAATAGCAGGTTCCACAGAATATGCAAATTGGGTGAAAATTAGTAAACAATACTATAATTTCCTTATAATACAATGTTTACAGTACTGATGTTAAATACAGTAGACTGCAGTTCTGAGCTAGCATGTACCTGTAGAATACAGTAAAACAGCAATGTTTGTTTTATATGTACTGTTTAAAAAGGTTGATACTCACATTTGTGTATGTTGAAGTAAGTAACTGAAGTGCTTATGGCTAGTAGGTCATAGTTGTCATTATGATAACTTGATTTACTGTAAAACTTTGTATTAGTCAATGTATTTGTTATTACAGTAGAAGAGGTATGCAGTAAATGTAGTTGTTCCGTGCACTGGGATTCGTTAATGGTGACCTTAATCATTTTGTTTTTATCTGTTTCAGATAGACTGCTGCCTGCTGAAACACTAACTTAATGCTCTGATGGCCGGACGCTCAACTCTAGTTTCCAGGTTGCCAATATTCAGACGGAGCACGGGCAAAAAGCAAGACTCCTTGCCGTCCTCTCCCTCCTCTGGCAATGCCAATGGCGTTCACACCTCTTCCCCGTCCAGCACCAACTCCAGCTCCAGCAGCACAGGCAAGCGCAGGAATATCTTTCGCAGCTCTTCCATTGGCTTCCACAGCAAGAAGCACAGCAATCACAAACTGGACACTGTTGAAGCTGTGGATCTCAGCCAGCACAATGGCAGCCAAGCTGCAGACTCCAGCTTCCAGAAGGTGGACCTAGAGGAGAGTATCAAATCCAAGTCTAGGCATTCATTTGGCTTTGGAGGCCACCGGGGCAAAAAGATTACCAGGTCTCAGACAGAAGACTTTGAGAAGGGGAAGGAGCAAGCGACTAACCGAAACGTGTTTACAAACTGCATCAGTTCGGGGACCAACGAAGGGGATGACTCTGGCTTTTTAGATGATTACAGCAAACGTTCCTCCAAACACTCTAGTAAAAAACTGCTGCTGCCTAAGTCATTTTCTTCACACTACAAACTTTCTAAGCAGTGCCAGTACACATCTGTTGTGGAACAGCCCAGAGACATAGCTAAAAGTGCAGGAATGGAGCCTACCAATGTAGGGACCCCTGGGTCTTGTCCCGGTGAGATTGCTGAATGTTCATTGCAGTCACCAATGCTTTCAACTGACCACACTACGGCTCATACTCCCTCTGAATTCATCCCGATAACTGAAGACTCAGTCTCGGAGGCGGATGTATTGCCCAATTGTAGTCCTGCAGTGAGCCACGTTGATAACTTTGGCCATGACGTTACTACCTCACAAGTTTTCATAAACCAAGTTACATCAATAGTAGGATCAAACTCTTTGCTGTGCAAAGAAAATAGTCATCAAGCAGAAACTAGCACTGTGAATACAGAGAGTGCAGTAACTGTTCTGAGAAAAGATTTCACTATACTTGATATAGATGAGGAATCCTTAGATACAGATGATGGAAAAGAGATCAGTGGACAAGAAGAGAAAGTCCAAGTACATGCACAGGTTCTGGAGGTTACCAACCCTGAAAGCGATAACCCACAGAAGATTCCTATTGACCAAACTGAAGTGAGAGTGGGTAACAAAACCAGTGATGCAATAATGATTCAAGAAGCATCACAAGTCATTGTCAGCCTAAAACCAGACCTCAAAACATGCCATCCAAGGAATACACATGCAGGTAATTTCTTTTAAAAATAACTAATTAAAGGTTTACACTTTTTAAGTCATTATAACATAGCTATACACTGTTGGACATCCTGAATCCCTTTTCAGTTGGCACTGTTTTATTTAACTGTTTTGTTTGTTGATGTTCATACCATGAGTCCTGAGACCCAAGACAAAGAATACTGTACTATCTATATACTTTTAGAAGTAAAATATGACATTTGAAAAAATATATTCATGGTTCTGAAACTGGGTGTCGATATCTCTTGACGTGAAAAAAAACAAACAAAAAAACCCACCCCTTTTTAAATTTATGGTCAGTCAATTGCAGTGAATATTTTGAAGAGAGTTGTGTTACTCTGATAAGGAATAATTTTTAATGTTCAAAATCTACATATAGTATTGCTGTATTTTCTATGATATATAAGGGGACCCAGTTAGAAACGGTTTGAGAAACTGTTCTAAGGGTTCCTTTTTTGATTTTTATTCTGCTTTGGCTTTGCATTGTCTAAGATAATGTGAAAATATGTAAATGGTAATCATTTCTGTATTAGAAATGTGTTCAGTTTTGCTACTGACTTCACATGACTTGTGTGTTAATGTCAATTAACGTTCTGCCACTTTGGACAGCCTTGTGGAACTGTGATCCTGTTGGATTCTTTAGTCCCTAGAATATCTAGCTGGGATATGAGTAGTGCTGTCATTTTGGTAGTGATTAGTCTCTGTCCAGTTTTCTATCATTACATTAGTTATTTTATTTGCCCTTTGTCATGCAATCAAAAAGCAATTAACATTGTTGTGGGTTATCCTAAGTCCTTCTATGAATTCATCACAACATGTTGTAAGGGTTAGGCAAAACTGGGCAACTATACACATTTATACTAAATGAGTAAGCTATTTGCCTAAAATAAACCCCAAAAATAGACCCAATTTACATGTGAGGGGTTTTCTTCCCAGGACACATTTTGATGAACTGACACACTTTCCAGTAAAGGAGCATAAAAAAGTACCAAACTGATATGGTATATACTTAAAATGCTTCTTGAAGACAGTTACAGCTATATAATATTATAAAAGCCAAAAAGTATAATAATGGTTTCCTTTTTTATGACAGTTTGTGCTTATTGAGTGTCTGTTGTACTTATTGAGACCGGTACTGTATGTGTACACATTGTACAAACTGGATATTAAAGCACAGCTGCCAAACCAGGGTACCTTCAATTCACATCCTAACTGAATTATTGACAGTAAATTCTCAAAATATGTTTCACTCACTTTATAATAGATCATATTATGCCATACTGGAATTTTAAATGATTTATTACATCCATCCAGGTATTTACCAACAGCAAGAAAAGAAAGAACACAACACAAAGCTACCTGTTCATGCAAACATAAAAGCAAGAATCCCCTGAAACCATTATGTTTCGCTTTTGTTTTTAAACTACACTGGTTCACAGTGACACCTAGTGGCTGCAAAATATACAATGAAATGCAACATACTGTACAGTTATGCTTATGCTTGGTCATTTGGATGGCCCCTAAATACAAATGATAAGACATATTGATTATTTTTGTGCATGTCTGATGTCACAATATATCTTGTCAGACTTGTTATCCATAGCTATTTTAGTGCTTCAAGTCGTTAAATACAATATCACACTACACAAATACAGCAAGATTAAATCATGTTTGTCAGGGTGCTTGTAGTTCAAGGCACAAGTTATTTCTTTGTTAATCAATTTGTTTCTCAAATGAAAGAAAGAAAAAAAAAATCATATGTACTGTATCATACAAATAGACTTGTATACATGGATGATCAACCATTTTTGCATCCCCCCAATCATTTAGAGATTACCGAATCTCTTTGTAATGCTTGCTCCAAATCACCTGACAATTATCCTTCAAATGATGTTTATTTATACAATGGTGTGACAATTTGCTTTTGGTAAAGACTCTTGATTTGACACACTCAGGGCTTGAAATTCATTCTTTTCGCTGATCTGGTGGGCTCAGCACTTTCAAAAAACATGAAAAGGTATAGATCCTTTAAAATTACAAACAGGATTTTATTTTTTTGGATCAGCAAGAAAATGATTTAAATTGGCACACTGTTAGGCCTTAGAATAAACCACATTCATACCATTGAAAATACAGTCATTTTATGTTTACTTTTCAAACAAAAGGTATATAGATCAAAGAAAATAGAAGGAATGCCTTGGACAGTAAACTGCTAGAAGTGCTAATTGGTCAGTGGCTGAATCAATTATCTGTTTCACTGTATATTAATAATCCTTACATTCATAATGCTTTAAATTTACTAAAATAGCTTAACAGTTCAGTACAGGAAAGCTGTTATTAGGGTTTGGTGATTTCATATTATATTTCTACTCCCACAGTTGCTCTTGCTAGCAGTCTGAGTCCATACCGGGATGTCATTCGCATGGAGAGACGCTTGAGGTCCTCTTCAGAAAGCACTGCTGGAAGCGCCAGGTTACACTTGAATTTAAGAGATGTACATACTGGAGAGATCAGTAGCCTTCAGAAACAGAAAGCAAATTCTTCATCTTCCAAATTGGATAGTCTGGTAGGTGATTCAACATCTTGAGTTTGTTTAGATTTTTCTTCTGTCAAAAACAAAAAAAGTCGTAACAAGTTGTAACTTCTAAACGTCTTCTCTGGCAAATTTAATAGGTACTCTTTAACTTGAGAACGAGGCCATGATTACCTTTTGTCAGATCTACATTTTACCGTGAATCAAAAATCCATAATGATCTACAATGTAATAGATTTATTTTCTTACTGTTAATTTGAAGCAAAAATGTTATTGTAAATTAAAAGTAGTTTTCTCAATAAACATCTGTTTGAACATTACTGTAGACAGGCATTTGGTCACTCTTGTGGTACCTCCATGGCAGGGAATGAGGCTGTTTATAGTATCATGCTGTTAAGGTCAGACCTCAGACCAGGCTGGTCTGCTTTGATCCTGGGATTAGGTGGGTTTACAATTTAGGCTAAGGATTCCTGACTTTATCCAATGAAGATACAAAAGGAAGGTTTCTGCAACGTACCCCTGGACATGAGAGTAATTGCAAGCATAAGGTAAATTTATTATGTTATTTTATTATTAAAACAAGAATAATAGATTTGAAGAGCTTATACTGTTTTTAAATTAACTGTGATATGCAACCACTAACTTTCAAGACATAACACATCTCTTCTTTGTGTATGTGGAAATTTGAATACATAGGTGTTATTGTTTATATTTGCATACCTAATGATGTAAGATTTTGTTCATCTGTAAATCATAGTTAATCCAATAAACAGTATAATATCTGTTATGGATATTACCTTGATTAACAGAGCATTTAAAAAAATACAACAGTAAGTTTTACTACTTTTTATAACGATCTGCCAAAAGATGTTTCATTTAAAATAGTACTGGTACCGGTAGCCTATTAGATTATAAAATATTATTGACAATAATGTAAAGTACAGTATATTGCATTATATATATTCCAGTATATTGCAACTGGTCCTTTTTGTCTGACCATCATACCCCATGTAAACTGAAACACTGCCATTCATCCTGACCTTTAGGAAAGTTTCACCATCTTGTAATCTCTGTGAAAGACCTTGATACCAAAATAACCCAAGTGAGCATCTTTAACCACTGCTCAAAAGGACGACAATTATTTGAATAAGTTATTATAATTATTTTATATTAGATGAAAAGTATCTGTAACAGAATGGAGTCAATGGACAAACTGTTTGTAATTGTGTTGAACAAGGATGCCCAAAGTGCTGCCTGGCAACACCTTTAATGCAGACCGCAGCGTCTCTCCAATTGAACCTTATATGTGGCCTGCAAATTTACTGAGCAGCTGCCAAGCACTTAAATTACAGTAGCCTTTACATCAGAGATGCACAAATCGGTTTGTTGATATTAAGAAGCAGGCAGGAGAGCAGGATTACGTAGGAACTCACATAATATAGGAATGAACACTAATGACAGACTGACGCAACGGTTTCTACATGCATGCCAGTTTGTGAGATTGTGAACTCTGCTACACAAGCAAACACAGCAATGGGAAAAAAACTAAGTGCAAGAAGAGTTCCCTTTTAATTTGAAGACGACCAATACTTTTGGGATATGCCTGCCACAGGTCAGGTATTTAATGAGCATTTTATATCAAAGCTGCCAATAGGCCCCTCCGGGGAGTGATGTCCTCGGTCCCGCCTACCAAGGGATTAAGTAGTCACTCCGTGGAGACCACGATCTCTTTTTCTTTTCACCATCAGGTAGATAAGGTAGGTACAACTAACCTCTCCAGTTGCGTGATTGTATCTTTGTAAAAGAGCTCTCACTTCGAGTTCTGCTAATTCCACTGCAAATATTGTTGGAAGTCAGCTTGCCACTTCCTGGAATCAGTAACTCAGCTTCTGAGGGCTGAGCAAATGCTACACAACTGCACTCCGTTTAAAAAAAAAAAAAGAGGTTCTTTATTCAACAGCCTACATCTATCGATCGCCGATTGTGGCTGCTTTCTAACCTACAGCATCTGCTGTTTTGTGTTTTTTTCCACTGCTCTTGCAGCTAAAAAAAAAAAAAAAAAAAAAAAGAAGCCAATAACAGAGAGAGAAAGAGAGTCGCTTCCTCCACCGGGACTTGGCGCTGCCATACCCGCTGTTGAGTCGATGCCACCGGGCATACCTTACCCTCCCACTCGGTGTGTGCGGTGGGTTTACTCTATCCTTCAGCTCTGTGTGTCATTTTTTGTAAAAAAAAAACAAACAAAAAAAAAACATGCCTGTGACAGGATGGACCGAGGTTTGAGACTCAGAGACAGTATAAAGTTCAAAAATAAAGTTTTTTAATAAACAAAAATAATCAAATAAATAGGCACGAGGGCCAAACAAAAAGGTTTTAAACATAAAATACACACAAAGCAAAAACTTACAAAAATAAAGGTTTCCAGGCTGGGCGTTGCCTTCACTGGAACAGAAAAACAGCACATACAAACACACTCCTGCTTCTAGAATTCTCCTTCAACTCTCTCTACAACTCTCCAACTCTCTCTCCTAGCCAGGGCCTCTCCCCTGGCTTTTATCCCCTGTGGCTGGAGCCCAATTATTCAATAATTACTGATTAGTCAATTAGGGCTCCAGCCACATTCTCACATGTTTTTCTGGCAGGGAGGAATTTTAACCCCCTCCCTGCCAGTCCCAACATTGATCATAAAGACGGGGCAGTACCCCGTCACATATCCCCCCCCTTGTGCCAAGCACAACATGGCCTAAATGGCCACCTCCCCCCTCAGTCTCAGTCCCGGAAGAGGGGGAAGCACAGTGTCCATGGGGGTGGCCATGGTGGGACGTCCGGCACCACCCAATTCTTCGTGGCCAGCAGCTCCCTCTTCCGGGGCTCCGGCCACACACCATCTTGCCGCGAAAGTGCCGCTGGGGGAGCTGGTCTCCTGACCTCCCTCCCCCTCTTCATGGCCAGCAACTCCCCTCCGTGGGGCTCCGGCCATAGTGTAGTGACCCCAGGCGAAGCAGGATCCCCGAAGACCCCAAGCGACGGCAGCAGCAGCGAACCCTCGGGAGGCGACGGCAGCAGCAGCGGACCCTCGGGAGGCGACGGCAGCAGCAGCGGACCCTCGGGAGGCGGAGACGGGAACGGCGGCCCGGCTCCCTCTGGTGGCGGAGGCGGGAACGGCGGCCCGGCTCCCTCTGGTGGCGGAGGCGGGAACGGCGGCCCGGCTCCCTCTGGTGGCGGAGGCGGAAACAACAGCAACTCGTCTCCCTCTGGTGGCGGAGGCGGGAACGGCGGCCCGGCTCCCTCTGCTGGCGGAGACGGGAACGGCGGCCCGGCTCCCTCTGCTGGCGGAGATGAGAACGGCAACTCGTCTCCCTCTGCTGGCGGAGGCGGGAACGACAGCTCGGCTCCCTCTGCTGGCGGAGGCGGAAACAACAGCAACTCGTCTCCCTCTGCTGGCGGAGGCGGGAACAGCAGCTCGTCTCCCTCTACTGGCGGAGGCGGGAACAGCAGCTCGTCTCCCTCTACTGGCGGAGGCGGGAACAGCAGCTCGTCTTCCTCTGCTGGCGGAGGCGGGAACAGCAGCTCGTCTCCCTCTGCTGGCGGAGGCGGGAACAGCAGCTCGTCTCCCTCTGCTGGCGGAGGCGGGAACAGCAGCTCGTCTCCCTCTGCTGGCGGAGGCGGGAACAGCAGCTCTTTTCCCTCTGCTGGCGGTGGAGGGAGAAACAGCTCCGGTTGTTCCCCATCTGCTGGCGGTGGAGGGATAGGCAGCTCCGACTGTTGCCCCTCTGCTGGCGGTGGAGGGATAGACAGCGCTGACTGTTCCCCTGCAGGTCCCTTCAGCCCTGGGCCTGTGGGCTTCCCCTTCTCGGGCCGTGGACGCACCGACTCCTCCTGCTCGGGCCGTGGACGCACCGACTCCTCCCGCTCGGGCCGTGGACGCACCGACTCCTCCCTCTTGGGCCGTGGACGTTCGGGCTCCTCCCTCTCGGGCTGTGGACGTTCGGGCTCCTCCCTCTCGGGCTGTGGACGTTCGGGCTCCCCCTCTCTGGGCGACGGCTCCCCCTCTCTGGGCGACGGCAGCGGCCCCCATTCTGGCTCTCGGGACGGCAGCTCCTCCCCTTCTGGCTCTCGGGACGGCGGCTCCTCCCCTTCTGGCTCTCGGGACGACGGCTCACCCCTCTCTGGCTCTCGGGACGGCAGCTCCTCCCCTTCTGGCTCTCGGGACGGCAGCTCCTCCCCTTCTGGCTCTCGGGACGGCAGCTCCTCCCCTTCTGGCTCTCGGGACGGCAGCTCCTCCCCTTCTGGCTCTCGGGACGGCAGCTCCTCCCCTTCTGGCTCTCGGGACAGCGGCTCCTCCCCTTCTGGCTCTCGGGACAGCGGCTCACCCCTCTCTGGCTCTCGGGACGACAGCTCCTCCCCTTCTGGCTCTCGGGACGACAGCTCCTCCCCTTCTGGCTCTCGGGACGATGGCTCACCCCTCTCTGGCTCTCGGGACAGCGGCTCACCCCTTTCTGGCTCTCGGGACAGCGACTCACCCCTCTCTGGCTCTCGGGACGGCAGCTCCTCCCCTTCTGGCTCTCGGGACAGCGGCTCACCCCTCTCTGGCTCTCGGGACAGCGGCTCACCCCTCTCTGGCTCTCGGGACGATGGCTCACCCCTCTCTGGCTCTCGGGACGACAGCTCCACCTTCTTTGTTGGAATGATTGGGGCGTCTCCCATATCTACCGCCAGGTAATTAATGACCATCAGGGCCAGCTCTGCGAAGGATGCCGGGTGATGCTGTTCCTCCCACTTTTCCCACCTCCCCCCATCTCGACGCCACAGCGTGTTGATAACTATGGGGAGGTCGTGGGAGAGGTCTGCCTCAGGGTGCATCAACCAGTCCCATATTTCCTGGGATGGTGGTGAAGGCGGTGATGTAGGAAGTGGTGGGGTGGCTGCCGAGGACGGGGTTTGCAGCTGCTCCTGGTCCCGATTGTGGGGGCATCCTGCCCAGTTGTGGCCATCCACCTCACAGTAACCACACCAGTCAGCTGGTAGCCCATCTGGACAGGACCTCCACTGATGATCCTCCTTCCCGCACCAGGAGCACCAGGGGAAAAGACTGGCTGGGTCCTCCAGCTGGGGTGGCTGTTGTTGCAGCAGCCTACATTTCTTCGGCTGCTGCTTCTCCAGCCTTTGCCGCTGTCTGCTCTTCTTCCCCATTTTCCAAAAAAAAAAAAAAAAAAAAAAACTCCCAAAATTCAAGAAAAAAAAAAAAAAAAAAAATTACTGCTCTGAGCCTCCAGGTGGCGCTCTCCCGTTTCTGACACCAAATGTGACAGGATGGACCGAGGTTTGAGACTCAGAGACAGTATAAAGTTCAAAAATAAAGTTTTTTAATAAACAAAAATAATCAAATAAATAGGCACGAGGGCCAAACAAAAAGGTTTTAAACATAAAATACACACAAAGCAAAAACTTACAAAAATAAAGGTTTCCAGGCTGGGCGTTGCCTTCACTGGAACAGAAAAACAGCACATACAAACACACTCCTGCTTCTAGAATTCTCCTTCAACTCTCTCTACAACTCTCCAACTCTCTCTCCTAGCCAGGGCCTCTCCCCTGGCTTTTATCCCCTGTGGCTGGAGCCCAATTATTCAATAATTACTGATTAGTCAATTAGGGCTCCAGCCACATTCTCACATGTTTTTCTGGCAGGGAGGAATTTTAACCCCCTCCCTGCCAGTCCCAACATTGATCATAAAGACGGGGCAGTACCCCGTCACAATGCCTCTATTTTTTCTGTCTCTCTCCCTTTGTGTATAGGTCTGTAGCCATGTTTGGTTTGTGATTGTAAGCTCCACGCTGCCCCGGTTGTGTGACTACTCACGGGCCAGGCTTATACTGTCTGTAGGCACTGCTCCACACCCCTGCAAGCTGTGACTGCATGCGGTACAGACTAAACACCGGCCCAGCAACCTCGGTGCTTATGCCCCTGGTGTTTGATGCCTTCAGTGCTTCTGGTACCTTCGGTGCTTCGGCGCCCTCTGTGTCTCGGTGCCTCAGAGCATCGCTGCTTCGGTGGCCTTGGTGCTTAATCACTCCCTGCATCGGTGCCCACGGTGCATCTGCGCTTCAGTGCATATACACCCCCTGCACTGATACCCTCAGTGCTTCGGTGCCTCAGAGCCTCGGTGTATCAGTGTTTCGACACCCTCGGTGCTTCAGAGCCTCGGTTCTTCTGCGTTTTCGCCGTACGGATGTCCCGTGCATCGATAATTTCGGTGCCTCGATGCTTGATCCCTTGGCCCCTTCCAGGACCTTGATGCATCGGGGCTCAGACAACCTGTGACAGAAATACAATGATTCTTGGTAGTAAATCTCCCTCCTGACCTTTGAGGGTGCTAAGCAGCGAGAACAGAGTTCCTTGGACAGGCTGGCTCGACAGTTCTTTCCCAGGGTTCAAGGGAAGTCCGCCAGCTAGAAAGGGGGCGGAACTCTGGTGCATTAACGCATCGACCCGGAAAGGAAATGACGTAGCAGTCGCAGATTGGAGGGGTGGTTGCACTCGTTTACCAAGGGGTCATGTGTGACGGCATATAAGGGGACGGAGATACGCAATCTGTGCCTTCGCTTTGGTTTGTGATTTAAACTTGAAAGGACCCGTGAGAGACCCAGTGATAAAACTAATCATGAGTGTTTTGTGTGTTTGTCTATAATTGTCTTGTTTGTTATTATTAGACGGCTAGCACGTTTCTGAGCTGTCTCCAAGGGTCAGCACAAAACCTGGAACAGCACTTCAATTTTGTCACGCATAAACTTGTATCACCCACCACGAGCACTTCAGCACACACCCAGGACTGGTGACTGTGTTTGTACATTGTGGGAAAGATATGTGTGTTTATTATTTGGGACTGCAACCTGTTTATTTGTTCCAGTGCATTACACATTTTTGTGTATTGCCTGGAGTTATTGTTTGGTCCCCAGACCAGGATTATAATTAAAACAACCCTTTCCAACTGGATTACAACTCTGTCTGTTAATTACGCACTGCATCACTCATGCACCTGTACACAATCAACCACTTTGCCACACACCCCTACTGCAGACGCTCCGGGCAGCATCATGTCTAAGTTCCACTTACACGTCCTGTGGAGGGATGCTTCCCTCACAGGACAAGCACCTCTTGTGTGTTAAGTGCTTAGGGATGCAGCACGCCTCTCATGCCTTAGGCGACAAGATGTTCTGCTCGATTTGTGCAGCGTCCCAGCCCCGGACCCTGCGCAGAAGACTGGCAGAATTCACAGGGGCAGCTTCATCAGCCAGCTCAGCTGAGCCCTCTGCAGCGTTGGAAGCCCCACCCTCCCCCTTCTTCACCTGCCTTCCAGCCCGTCACAGGGTATTCCCTGCGCACAGGTTCCTGCCCACAGAGCCCAATCATTCCCACGGCAGGTCACCTAACGGCCTACCTGGATGGCATCCTGCGGTCGGCACCCCTCCCTGAGCCGATAGCCTCAGAGCTGCGCCTAGTGTCAGGTACGCTGCTCCAGATTTCAGGCTTCCAGAGGCAAACCTTAGGTAGAAGCCTGGCGTGGGTGTAGTGGCGCGTAGACAGCTTTAGCTGTCTCAGGTTAGGGTTCCGGATGCGGACAAATCGGCCTTGTTGGACACGCCTATCTCCCCTGGCCATGTCTGTGGTAGCGTATGTCAGCCGCCAGGGAGGACTTCAGTCCTCAGGGTTGCACCGCATAGCATTTCAGCTGCTGACCTTGGCAAAGAGGCACTCGCTGTCCCTCCGGGCTGTTCATCTCCTAGGAGTGGTGAATTGGGCGGCAGATCTCCTCTCCAGGGAGGGTCCTCACCCGTCAGAATGGTGACTCCACCCTCAGGTGGTAGAGCACATTTGGGAACTGTTCGGGAGGGCCCCATGGCGGAGATGACTCATTGCCTCCTATGGTTCTCCCTCCACCGCTCCGGCGGTCCACTAGGCGTCGACACCATAGAGCACGAGTGGCCCAGAACGCTTTTATACGCATTCCCACCTTCCTAGAGAAAGTTCGGAGAGAAGAAGCAACAGTTCTCCTTGTGGCCCCCAGATGGCCCAGGAGAATCTGGTTTGGTAACCTTTGCCAGCTACTGCAAGGCCATCCCTGGGAGATCCCACTGTGTATGGATCTCCTCAGGTCATGTGAGGCACTCTCTGGCACCCAGAATCGGCCAAACTCCAACTATGGGTCTGGCCGCTAAACGGGACCGTCTGTCCACCTTAGGGCTCTCAGACGTGGTAGTCAGTACACTGCAGAATGCTAGTGCATCCTCCACAAGGGCACTGTATGCCTATAACTGGAGATAGTGTCAAAATTGTTGTATGACCAGAGGTCATGACCCCATTTATTGCCCTATAGCAACTATCCTACAGTTTCTGCAAGATCTGTTAGGGGAGGGCAGGTCCCCCTCTACACTGAAAGTGTACCTGGCAGCTATACCTGCATATATGTCCCCATTGACTCAGTTTCCCTGGGCGCTCATATTCTGGCGACCCGTTTTCTAAAGGGTGCTTGGCGGCTACGTCGTCCTAGAAAGTACGTATTCCCCAAGTGGAGTCTAGATGTGCTATTGGAGGCTCTCACTAAGGCCCCGTTTTGAGCCTATACATTCCATAGAGTTGAATTATCTTTCTATAAAGACAGTTTTTTTGGTAGGTATCACCTCCACCAAGCGAGTTAGTGAGCTGCAGACTCTGTCAGTGCACAGTGCCTGTATGCGTATTTGGGATGATGGAAACAGGGTATCTTTGCGCACAAACCCAGCTTTCCTCCCTAAGGTGGTTAAGGCTTTCCACTTGAATCAATCAGTGGAACTAGAGGCTTTCCATGCCCCTCCTTTTGCTTCGGAGGAGGACCGGAGATTGAATTTCTTCTGAGATGTTATGTGGATAGGACGAGAGCATTGCGTCAGTCTGTCCAGCCCTTCGTCTGTCATGGTGAAAGGACCCTGGGTCAAGCCCTCTCGAAATAGCGGCTGTCCCACTGGATTGTGGATACAGTTTCGACTGCATTTACTGCTGCCGGCCTACCCACACCTGGGAGAGTGGCCGCGCATTTGACTACAGGAGTGGCTATGTCATGGGCCCTCTTTACTTTACTTTATCTGTACTGTAGCTAGCTGGGCTACTCTGCATACATTCACCAGGTTCTACCAACTCAATGTGGTAGAGCCATCCATGCCTTCATTAGGTACAAGGGTCCTTGAGGTTGCACGCTCACACCACGGAAATTAGTTCAGTGGTAACAAGGTCCCTCATCTGCTGTCTGCTCATCTTCCCTCACGACAGCTTTGATATATTTTACCAAAAGTATTGTTGTTGGTCGTCTTCGAATTGAAAGGGAATGATAGGTTACGGATGTAACCCTGGTTCCCTGAAAGAGAAGACGACCAACAAACCTTGTGAGGTTGCGTCACTCGAATTCGTGGGTTCAATGCAAAAGATATTGTGGTCTCTGCGGAGTGACCACTTAATCCATTGGTAGGCGGGACCGAGGACGTCGTTCTCTGGAGGGGCCTATCAGCAGCTTTGTTATGAAATGCTCATTAAATACCTGACCTGTGGCAGGCATATCCCAAAAGTATTGTTGTTGGTCGTCTTCTCTTTCAGGGATCGTTTCGAACATTTCAAGACCTATGGACAGGGAAATATTTTGTAATTGAGAAGGAGGGCAAACCTCTCTGTCTTCTGTGCAAACAGTCCATTGGAGTCATAAAAGACTATAGTGTTAAATGCCAATCCAAAACACGCAGCAAATGATCAATACGTGGGTGAGCAGAAGAAAAGGTGGGCGGAGTCTTTGTAAGGAATTAACAATGCAGCAATATTTTTTTCTAAAATAATGACATAATTTACTCTCCTGTTAAAGTGTAAGATACAAATGATTACTGTTGAGGCGGTGGGTATAGCACAGTTTTTTTGCGATAACCCTAGCCAGAGACAACCTACTTGACTGGAAATGTAGAATACCAATCTCCTCAATAGTAGTCGATTGTAGGTTAAAAGGTGTGTAAAAAACACGTTTTTAGGCCACCCTACATACCGTGCGTATTATTGTCACAGGAACACATGCTAATGCTATCGGTTAATGTTTTTAAAAGTTATTGACAGAGGGAGTAAATGCTAAGAAATGGTTTACATTTATTAAGTTTGTGATTTATTAAGCTGAAATATTGAAGTGGCTAGCAACACTAATACAGACCTGTCAACTCTCCCTTATTTGCAGAGAATCTGCCGTTTTTGTAACACTTTCCCCGGACAACTCCAGGGATATATTTTCCCGCTTATTTTGCTCAAAACTCTTCTGTTAAACTCTGTTGTCGGCAAACCTTTAATTTCTGAAAAACTCATGTCTGTACCTAGCAGGGTTTAGGACCCAGGGGAGCCCTGTGGCAGGCATGCATTCAGTGCGTGAGGCAAGCTCACATACTTGACCATCGGCGATGGCTTCGCCTCCCAGTAAAAAAAAAACAATAATAAAAATGTGATGCAAATTTCAGGCTTCTTGGACAACAACATATCCTCACATAATCCTAAGTAATGTTGGAAAATGGCATATTTTCTGTAAACTATGCAGGACTGATTTTAACGGTGGAACATGGGAGCAAGAATGATATTTGTTGTACACATGAGAGATCACAAAAACAACAACAAGACAGTGACGCTCAGAAAACCAGCTCTTCAATTCATCTTTCATTTCAAAAGGAAAAACGGAGATCAAGAAAGTGACATATGCAGAGACCTTTACATGTTGTGACTAGGTCAGCAAATCTTTAGTAGACATGTTCCCAGACTCACAAATTAAAAAGTATTGCAGGAAAGTCACTCAAATAATGAAAGGCATTTCTATTACAATTTCAGCATCAACATTGCTTTAGAAATGCAGATTGATTGATAAAATGTATTTATATACAGCAATAGTGTGTGCATTTAAAATGAAAGATTGTTGACAATGAAATGTTACAGACAGTGGTATTGTTGATCCACCACATATGTGCAGTGTAATGAATAATGTTGAATTACCACGCTGTTGAGTATTTTGGCTTTTTTTTTTTAATTAATTTTTTATGATGGAGTTATTGAATTTAGAGTTTTTGTTCTTGTTATAAAGTAGGTGCTGTAGCTCGTCCTTTAGGTTTGCTGTGTGATGAAAGTAACAACGCCAAGTGAGTATGCTTTACTGTTGTGCAAAATCAACTACAGTGGACCAGTTTACAAAATATTGGCTATGGCCAAATCAGCCACCTACAACCACAGTACAATAATAACCACAGGCGCCAAGAGATAATCTGATTGTGAAGCATGTCATGGTTGTTTTTCTGTTTTGGTATTTTTCCTTTTTAAAAGAAATTAGAAGGAGCACCGTATCACAGTCTACCAAGTAATGGAATAGTTGTATACCTTTGTCTTATGTAGAAAAAAAAGCACCGGTTTATGTGCAAAACTGACCTTTCTGCCATAGCAATATGGCAGTACATTTTCAGCAATATTGTTTTAAATGCTCCTTAAAAATTTAAATTACACTCTTAATATTAATATGTGGAAGTATATATTTAAGTATGTGTCAGCGTTCAAATTTAACTTACAAGACTATGTATATTAGTATTTTACGGCTCACAAAAGTTAAGCATATTACATTTTCTTGGCTTCTCAAATATTAAAATTAAAAATGTCAAATGATTTTAGTGCCTGTAGTTACTGTATTGTCCTTGCTACAAGGGCACTGCTCTTCCGACCATAGTTGGCACACATGATCCCCACTCACTGTCAAATGAAGGCAGAATTGCAGTTTTCTTGTACAAGGTAAACTGCAAATGCAGATCACTGAATGTGTTCATTTTAGGGTCGGAAATTTTTTCGAATAGATTCCTATTCGAATACACGGGGGGCAACATTTTCGTGTATTCAGATACCTGAAATAAAGAATAAAAGGCAAGACAGCATAAAAAGTGTAAGTTCACTCTTCGGAGGAGCCAGCCGGGTTCACAAAGTGTACAAACAATGTCCAAGACAAGATTTCTTTGTTCAAGTTACTTGGTTTATTAAATAACCTGCAAATAATTCAAAACAAGGAACATACCTGGTTGTACTTTAAATGGTCAGTGCACATGTTGACGTTACTCCATCCAATCACAGAAAGTCAACAGTAGATGTTACATTGTACTGCAGTCCAGAGTTAAAACTACTTCCACACTGTTTTCTCAGTCATTGCGGTGTTCTGCTTGGCATATAGTATGTCTTTATATTCATCATAAAGCTAAATTAGCATTCTAATTTCAATGTTACTAAAGTTAGGCTTCCTTTTCAGCACTTGCTATATCCATTTGTTTACAAATTTAAAGTTAGCCTGTGCCGTGCTCCCGGAAGCTGTTTCAGGACTGCCTAGCAACAGCGGCTGTGTGCAGTCATTACGGGGAACTCCAGTGGGGAATCTGTTAACATCAGCAGAAAACAAGGCAACAAAATTGGCAACAATTTCAAACAGAATACATTTACTGTAGAATTTTGCTGCTACAAGCATTGCATGATTAATTAGGGTCCTTTTGTTTAATATGCCAATCTCATTCACATGAACGCACAGGGTTTAACACTGATTTTGAACACTTGTCAAGCGTCAGCATTTAAAAAAAAAAAAAGCCGCATTTGCTTCTACTAGTAGCTAATATGTCTTTTTCGTGTACTCGAATATGTAATATGCTATTCGAATAGTTTTTATTTTATTTTTGTGTAATCTTGTATTCGACTACACTGACCTATCCCTAGTACATTTAGTGCTGTAAATGTATAAAAGGACTGCTCACTCCTGGCTGACATCAAAAATTGAAATGGTTGGGCGAAGGAGACTCTCGAGAGATGATCGAATATAAGTGGTCACCATATTAGAAATGGGCACTAGGCAAGATGTTGTTGCACAGATTTTGGACATTGCACAACCTATGGTCAGCAGATTGTGGATGTACAGACAGATTCACAGGACAGGCCTACCTTGACATCATGATGACACCAGTAGTTGTCCTATTTGCGCAGCGCCATAGACATAGTTTCATCCTCATGGACGACAACCCTAGATCACATTGGGCTCGGGTGGTGAATGATTTCCTCCAGCAGCACCAAATCAGTCATTTGACATGGCCTTTGATGTCCCCCGACCTAATCCCTGCAGGACACCTCTGGGATACCCTGGGTAGATGTCTGCGAGCCCAACCTTTTGCCCCTGGCAACATCCAAGTTCACCTTGTTCTTGCAGGAGGAATCGAACCGCATCCCCCAGGAAGACATTGGCAAGCTTATCAAAAGTATGTGTCAACTGACTGCTTGAATCTCTGCAAGAAGGGGTCCAACACACTATTAACTGATGTGTGAAAAATTATGCAACCCCCCACTTACATATTGACTGTTATTCTTAGGATAATTTGATCCCAACTCCATCGAGACACAATGTAAAAAACAGACGAAATATCCCTTTCAGTGAATTCGCTTTATGGAGCTTAACAGCTTGCTGTATGAGTTTCAAAACCAAAAATGACCAACATTCAAAATAAGAGAGGGCTTTTATCTCTACAGTATTTGCTCATCATGTGTGACTGCATATTGTTTTGCAAGGCTCCTGTAGGGCTCCTGCAGGCTGCTATACAACTGCTATTTGTTGAAGAGATCGCTAAACCTCAAGCCACCTTGTATGCGTACTTCTTATTTGGTCAAAAAAGGTTGCCAAGGGGCTCCCGAGTGGCGCATCTGGTAAAGGCGCTACGCATGGAGTGCAGGATGCACCCTATAGCCTGGATGTCGCCGGTTTGAGTCCAGGCTATTCCACTGCTGACTGTGGACGGGAGCTCCCCAGGGGCGGCGCATAATCGGCTGAGCGCTGCCGGGGGGGTGGGGCTTAGGCCGGCCAGGGTGCCCTCAGCTCACCACACACCAGCGACCCCTTTAGACTGGCCGGGCACCTGCAGGCTTGCCTGTAGGCTGCGTTGTCCTCCAACGCTGTAGCTGTGGGTTGGCTGCACGGCGGGCCTGCAGAGTGAAAAGAAGCAGTCGGCTGACGACACACGCTTCAGGGGACAGCGTGTGTTTGTCTTCTGCACTCCTGAGTCAGCGCAGAGGTGGTTGCGGTGGGCTTAGCCTAAATACAATTGGGTGAATAACAGGGTAAAAATTAATTGGCGACTACTAAATAAATAAATTAAAAAAAAAAAAAAAAAGCTTGCCAGGATTGTATCTCAGTAGTTTTCTGTTGTTAATTGCTTGGTATGACCTTTTTAATACTGGAAAGGTTTTGTCAGTAATGGGATCTGGTGTGTTGTTGGTATGCAATACATTTTGGAGTTTCTAAGCTTCATGAAAACAAAACTTATAAACTATATGACACCAAGATTACTGTCAACTACAGAAATGTTCATCCACAAGTTATGTTTTGCAAAGACAGTGGCAGCTGTAACATGCCAGATCCCAGCATTTCGTGTCTCTGTTTTCCAATGCTTGGTGTAGTTCCTTAAGCAACTGCAGGATCACACAATCAATAAAGGGTGAGGTTTACATATATGTGTTACATACCAAGTGTGTTCTCTTTTTTTCTTTTTTTTTTTTTGGTCCAAATGCACTATAACTTAAGCATTATAACTTACCACTGGCTGTCAGCAGAGGACTAGAAATAAGCTGATGTTTTGTTTACAGCACTGCTGTCTTGCTCTCAAAGTGGGCCTTAATCACAATTTAAAACAAAATACAACTGTTCTTATCTATGATTAAACAAGAGAAACTATGTTTTACTTGATGGTAAGAGCTAACAATTCCAAAAAAGACAGGAAATTGTCAGGTAAGGCCGCCACTATGCCCTTACCTGACCCATCTTCTGACAAGGCTTTCCAGCACACACTGCTTAACTGGTACAGTAAGTGGGTTCACTTCAGACAACATGTGTAGTCACCAGTGGGCAGGTGAAGTGAGGTCTAAAACCAGAACTACCATGGTTGTTTTCATGTTGTCATAGAATTATATGTGAATTGGAAAAGCTAATTAAAATATTAACACATCTGGAGTGGGTTTTTTTTTTATTTGTTTTTTGTTTATGAAGGACACAAAAACGTGTTTGAGATGCTGGAAAATAAGTTTGATGTATGTGTGGCATAGTAAATGTACGGAACTCATAAAAGTACATGGTGTAAAAATTAACATGGGAGGCTACTCTCGTGCTCACGACTTGCTATAATATCTTGTGCTCGAGATAGCAAGTCCTGTGCATGAGATAGTAGCCTCCCTATTTAATTTACACCATATCCCTTTAGGGGTTCCGTAAGTAATGAGATCATTGAAAGGAGACAACTAATATGTTACACAAGCATTACAATCAATCAATCCATGAACTTTATAGATCTTTCTAATCCATTTATGACAGTGACTCTTCTAAACGTCTAAAACTACGCCCTTACCTGACCAATGTTCTGACAACGCTTTCCAGCACACACTGCTTAACTGGTACAGTAAGTGGGTTCACTTCAGACAACATGTGTAGTCACCAGTGGGCAGGTAAAGTGAGGTCTAAAACCAGAACAACCATGGTTGTTTTCATGTTGTCATAGAATGATATGTGAATTGGAAAAGCTAATTAGATTAGCTGGAATATTAACACATCTTATTTATTGTGTGCTTTTCCAAGTATATACATATTTACAACTGTCATAACTATTTCAGCTTTTTTCCTTTTTTTGGATTTTGGTTTTGTTTATGAAGGACACAAAAACATGTGTTTGATATGGTGGAAAAGAAATTTGATGTATGTGTGGCATAGTAATGTACGGTTGCAATAAACACAAACTACATGAAACTATAACAATACATTTAAATCATAACAATAAACTATCCCCTTTCAACTCATAACAATACATTTATCAGCAGCACTCTGCCTTACCAGAAATCCACACACAGGGCTCTACCCTGTTGCAGGGTTATAGTGGAGTCTTCATTAAAAGCATCTCACCAATGTGGTGAGGCAATTAAAAAGGAAAATAGAATGTTAGGCTATATTGCAAAAAGCGTGGAGTACAAGTCTAGAGGCTGTGCTAAAGTTACACAATGCCCTAGTTAGACCCCACCTAGAATACTGTGTGCAGTTTTGGTCACTTCACTACAAAAAATATATAATTGCACTGGAGAAGGTATGGAGAAGGGCAACTAGGCTGATCCCAGGACTTAATGACATGAGCTATGTATAGACAGATTAAAATAATAAAATATCTTCAGCCTAGAAAAAAGAAGGGAAAGAGGAGACTTGATTGGTCTTTTAAAGTCATAAATGCTATAGATAAAGTTAACCCAAGACACTACAAATTTAGCACAGAGATAAGAACAAGAGGGCATAAGTGGAAGCTGAGTAAAAGTAAGTTTAGAACAGAAGGTAGGAAGCACTTTTTTACACAGAGTTGTAAATGCACAGACTAGCCTGCCAGGTGAAGTAGTAGGATCTAAAACACTGGGACCATTTAAAAAAGACTAGATTATGAGCTTTAAAATTAGTTTCCCCGAATAGGGGAAAATGGTGTGCTAACAAGGGACCAATCTTGATGGGCCAGACAGTATTTGGGAATCTCTTCAGAAATTAGAAATAATCTAAAGTGTTCTGCACTGTAAATGTTTATCACGTTACCATTTACTTCCCATCTCAGCATAATTGTGTGCCATTTAAAATATTTACATGTTAACTTCAAGCTACAACTATAATAACTAACAATGTCAGGGCTGTATTTTTTTCATAGTGAAAATTACTTTTCACATTCTGAAAATATTTATTAAAGCAGAAAAAATGGCATTGTCATTCAAAATTGATAATGTTCTCCTGTTATTACACAACAAATGTTCCTAAATATTAAAATGCTTACTTGAAAAAACAGCAAATGATAAATTGTAGAATATTTTGTTTTTTGAGTCCACCTTTTCAAGACATTCTCTTTTCACCATCCGTGAATTATCAAACAAAATAAAAACATAAATATATGTAAAAATGTCCCCTTTCTTGAACTGAACAGAGTGATCTTTAGCAGAAATATTTCCGATCTTTGATGCAGCAGGTGTCTTTTTCGTTGAAGACATTTTAAAGAGATTTTGCAGCTCTATGCAGTGTAACAGTTGTTGCATCAACAAGGCAAACGTGCTGTATTTATTTTTTAATTGATAAAAAATGTGTATTTACACTATTCTTTCAGAAATGGGAATTTTCACAGGGAACTACATATTACCTGACAATAGATAAATTTCACGTAACCTGATAAACCATAAAAAAACCACAGCCTTAACAATGGCTGGGCTTACATGCACGTCATGACTGTGTGACGTTGTCACGTGAATATATCTTGAAACAGAAAAAGAACATCCTTTGGTCAGCACGACTTTAAGGGCAGGGTCAATCGCTTTCTCACAATAAAAATAGTTGTAAAAACCGAAGCAGGAATCATGCTTGTGTTTCACGAGATTTCAGGAGTCAAGAAGCCGTTTAATTGGTGGAATCTCACGTTATTCCTCAACAAAACCGTACCAAACCACACACACACACAGACACACACAGAACACAAAAAACACTGCAAATGTAAACTTGTCGTATAGCCTATTAATGTTTGTATAAATGGATGTTGTTAAGCACAATTAACCGAATTTTTAGCCTCATTATTATTATTATTATTATTATTATTATTATTATTATTACTATTATTATTATTATTATTATTACTATTATTATTATTATTAGTCGTAGTAGTCGTATATTTTATTTCTATAATTCTTTTAAGATGTCCCAGGAACAACAGAGCTCCACCTCTTCTTCCACCGCACAGAACTGGAATGAATTATTAGCATTAGAATTGTTAGCATATTGTGCAATAAGTAACGGATATAGTTAACAAACAACATAAATGTACCGTATTGCTTTAAATAAGTACTTTTGTTTGAATGTTTATAATATTACAAGACATCCACGTTTCATTATAATGTGTGTGCCAAGCGGATTCTGTGCCTGGCACTTCTACTGCAGCTGCAGACCAGCAGTCACTGGCTTCTCAGAGCAGAGGCAGGGTATAGGGACTGGCAGATGTGTACAGGAACATTAGGATGCTCACCCAGATACTCCACCTATAGAACTGCCAGTGCATGAAGCTGCTCAGGAACCTTGTATGTATTTTTACATCTACCCCTGTTCTCAATCTTATATTCATATAGGACTAAGGATCATACTGTTTTTTATTGTATTGTAGTGTAACCCCCCGTGTTCCCACATTTTCCACATACATTTATACACTACTTTAATTAAATAAAACTTTTAGATGTTACACATATGTATTTTTTAAGTAGTAAAACTTGTAATTAGTAGAAGTTTTATTTTATATACTTGTGTGTGTGTGTGTGTGTGTGTGTTGGAAAGGTAACAAGACACAAACAAGTAATGCGTGATAATTCGGAACGTGCGCGACAACAAGTTCATTATTTTCTCTTGTTAATTTTTTTTAAATCTTCATGGCAACGCATGAAGCTCTCCTCACGATATTCCGATATTCCTAATTACTAGGCAGACACACATTTAAATATCCCCTCCCCTGAATTACTATGAATTGAGTAATTTGCATTGGTACGGTCACAGTTTGTTTCCTAAATCAGAACAGCATAACAACGCATTTCCTGAAAAGTACGGCAAAAACATTGTGAGGAAAACGGTCATGACTTGTCCATGTAAACGCCGTGTGACAGGGATGGCTGTAGTGGTGACGTCAGGCCAGAAGCAGGAAGGAAAACTAACAAGTGAAAGAGATAATATATAATACTGTTAAAAAAAATCAATTCAAAATCATTTTTATTTTAATTTTTGTTTTTGCATATCTTAGTCGTCTTACCCCCTGGTTGAACACCTCTAGTTTAGACCGATTGTCTTCAGAAAGCAGATGCTCATGTAGTTTTCACCCCCCCCTATTTTTTTTATATATATATTTAAAAAAAATATTGAAGTTTAAAATGAATTGTTAAAAAATAAACTTGTTTTACAATTTCTTTTTTTTAATTCTTTTTTGTAATGCTATTCTCACCACTTCTTCCATGTATTATAACAAATAATATACACCAAAACATATAAGGCTGTAATTCTATCTTGGGTTTCTCTTAATCTGGAGATGGGCACATTCTGCAGAAGATTTTTAACATACGTGGTCGACAGCCAATTTGTAATAAATCATTATCTGCCGACTGCACACTCACAAGATGTAGTCGAGATGCAAACATCGCCCCAGCCAAACTACATTAAACTATAACAATACATATAAATCATAACACTAAACGATCTCCTTTCAACCCATAACAATACATTTATCAGCAGCGCTCTGCCTTACCAGAAATATATGATAGAATTACAGACATATTATGCACAGTTTGGTGTACATTATTCCTTATATTTGTAAATGATTATTACAAGTACTGTAAAGATGTGTAGGGAAATTGACATCTGTTAACGTGCTTGTCAGTTATACTATGTTGAAACCGTGAAGCAGCAGCGTCGTAATAAACATCATCCAGAAACGGGTCTGATCAAATCATCTTTTTTTTCAAGTTTGTTGCAATTAGTTTGAATAGAGATTCTATTCAATTCATAGAGAAATGACACAGTACAGATATGTGCTATCCACTTTTGGTCATATAGAAGACAACCACTGCACATCACTGCTATCTTAAGATGCAGTTCTCCATAGTTATTATTATTATTATTATTATTATTATTATTATTATTATTATTTATTATTATTATTTATTTCTTAGCAGACACCCTTATCCCCCTTTTTTATTTTTACATTTTTTACATTACATTATTTTTTACATACAATTACCCATTTATAAAGTTGGGTTTTTACTGGAGCAATCTAGGTAAAGTACCTTGCTCAAGGGTACAGCAGCAATGTCCCCCACCTGGGATTGAACCCACGACCCTCCGGTCAAGAGTCCAGAGCCCTAACCACTACTTCACACTGCTGCCCCTGTTACTGGTAATACCTCTATGATTGTATTGGACTGTGGAGCAGTTACTGGCTAAAACAGTTTCACCAACAGCATTTAGATCACTTATATTCTTACATTTTCTCTTTACTTTCTAAGCTTCTTCAATTCAATGTCCAGGCTTATTTGTTCAAGGGAAAAGTCATATGGTGGAGGCATGCACTATGCATTTTATGTATGAGAAAACTCATACATAAAATAATATTTTTAATAAAACATCAAGATAATTAAGATAAATGGTTGGAAGAACTCTCAAAAGAAAATTGCATCTGTAAGAACCACAGTACCCATTCCTCACACATCATTAGTTGATCCATAGCTATAAAAACGCTCAGTGATAGAATATGTAGTAATACTAAAACAAACATGTATTTTCAGTGTCTGCAATGTCTTCAACATTGGCTTGGTTTACATGCAATAATAATCACACTATTTTTGTAGTAACTTTTCAGCAATTTTGGTTTTACATGTAGTTTTCTTACGGCGAGAGACATTCTCCTTCAAAATTAAAATGACCCTATTATATTAATATAAAATATAGGAGAGTAGAAAGTGAGACCCTCACTGCTGAAGTGTTTTGAACATATGGCACTGTTTTCGTACTTGTTGCTATACAAATAAAACTTAGTTGTTAGTCAATTTGCATGGCGTTTTAGTGTGTGAAGGCAGTTTTTCATGGTATATCATATTCTCATGACAATGGAGAGAATTTGTAGTTTCTGAACTGCATGTGAACCCATTCATTGAAGACACTGAGAACAATTTCTAGTTGTAACAATCTGGTAATTACACACAGTGCATAGATAATTAAGCATGGTACTTTGTTTAGATCCCTGCAGTCCATGTATCCACAGATTTGATCAGACCACAATATATTCAACATTAACAGTAACAGAATTTTTCCTGCATTTTCTAACTGTCCTGTAAACTGCAATGCATAAGTAGACCTAAAATGGCATCATGGTCAATGTAGTCACCCTTGACAACAGTGCCTGCAATTTCACTGGAGCCTTAAACCCATCAGGGGGTGACTAGTCAGTTTGTATATCCCATTGGAGGCCTCTCCAAACTGAGCCATATCCCAGCAGGCAGAAGCCTCTGCAGGTACCACTGATATAGATTGTGAGCTTGGTGAAAATGAATAGGCTGCCATCCACGTCATGGTTCATGAATCACAGTTTCTTTAAGCTGGAACATAGCCTGCTGGGTAAAAGGTGATGTTGAATGTGATGCCTTAACTTGACCCAGCAGTCTCACACTAACACCTACAGGCATATGAGAAAGGGGTAAAGTTGTGGAAGCTGTGCTTACTAAGACAGAAAAAGTAAATAATTATTCAAGATCAAGAACTGTGGCAATGTGCACCCTTTTAGGAAGCTGGCTAACAAAGAAGCCTCAATATAATTTAATATATGGTGGTTTAGAAACATTTATCAAAAAAGTATAACCTCAGCTGCACTGTTGGATACCTGCTAGATCTGCTGAGAATGTTAGTTTTTGAAATTTTGTCCAGCAGGGCTTTCCGATTAAAAGAAAAAAGAACAGAGAAGAGGATGCTTAGGGTTCCTTTTTGATCTGCTTCCACTGTAGTTCATCTACTTAAAATACACTTCAGGCATGTTTCGCTTGAGATAGTAATGAACAAGTTCATGCAATTTCCCGAGAAAATTTGGCTTTTTGAAATATGTAAAGAATAGTTTACACTGTATAACAGTTTTTCGGGGAACACCAACATCAATTGGTTTGTATACAAAAGGTTGTTGCAATCTTCTTTTATGATCCGCGTCCCATCTCCCTGAATAATCGACACCCAGCTTAAACATGATGTACATTATCGAGGTTTCTACATAAGCTACTGGATGTTCCTAACTGTTGACTCTTTACTACAGAAATCTGTTATAAAAAACAACTTATTTCTCATGAAATACAATTGATTAATATATGGTGAGATATTGTGGCAGTACAGCTGATGCTTAAATGTAATCTTGCTACTATTCAATTTTAATTTTTTTGCCAAGTCGACAATATCAACGTTTATTTTTTAAGGAATTTATCTTTTTTTTAATCTTTATTTTTCAATTCAAGCAGAGAATGGGTGAAATTGACCTTTATGCTTTAAAAAAAAAAAAAAAACTGACTTTTTATGCCATTGAGAAACGTCTCATTTAGCAAAACCCTTTTATCATATTCAGCATGCAATAAAACCATGGTTACCAACATTCTAATTGAAATAACGTTTGGTCACAGTGGAGCTACCTTGTATAAATAAAGATTAGGTGTGCAACAATTAATCGATGCATCGGTTTATTGATCATCTGTCCTTAATTTTCCAGAGCTTCGATTACAGTGTTTTTAGTTATTGGATCTTCTGTTAAAAAAAAAACAGAAAAACTAATGTTTGTTCTTTATTTTGAAAAATAAAATGTCAATGCATCGATTATCTTTGATAAATGCCTATACTATAATCGAATACGAAATTAGTGTGCCGATTAGTAAAGATCCTACACAAATTAAAAAATGGTCTCAAATAAACCATAGAAAATGCATTTAAAAGTTTAAAAGTGTATTACACAGACTTTTATAGCATAGATTTACAAGTAAAAATAATATGCACAGAACAAAACATTAGATAGTTGAACAGAACTAACTTGCACTTATTATTTGGAGTCTGAGCTCCACCCCTCTCCTGCTTCAGCACAGCTGGAGTCACTGGAAGCAAGGCAGACGGGCCCGCTTCGTCCTGTCGTGGAGACTTCAGCTGTCAATCAGGGTATCGTGCACAATACTCTAAGTGTTTTCCTCTTGCGCCCCATTTTCAAATCAAACTAGTAACTGTCATCGTATATACCTATAGCAAAAGCCTACCTACACCTTAACCTGCTAATTTCAAAGTAGGTGCTTTGAGTGACAGGCGTTGTAGCTGGCAAATGGAAGTGCACAGTCAGTGCAGGTCTTGATGATTGACAGTCATTTAAACGAATGAGAGCATTCTAGCACTGCTTCTGTCAATGAGATCTGTGAAAATTACGGTAAAATTACAGTAGCCTATTAGAGTTGACTCACAGCGACATCTAGCCATTGAGAGCGGGAACGGAGATGGAACAGACAGGAAAGTAAAAAACTACACAAACTCGAGATGTTTTCTAAATTATTATTTTTGGCAAGAAAATAAAAAACAGCGAGTGGTTTTAATGACATTTATACTATGTACATTCAACGTTTAACAAGCTTTACCGATTAAAATCGAAAAGTAGCAGGCCTACTTAAATGTAATTTAAGTAGTGGGGGGGTATGGAGAGTTCTGTAAATTGTAAAGTGTTTTTTTTTTTAAAGGAGAGAACATATAAATACATACATGACAGCTAATTAGTCCAGATTATTACCATGTAGTGGTAGAACCAGAGTCAGTGAAACTGCAGTGAACAGAGCTGAAATGGCAGCTTCCTTGTATTTATGTTTTTCCCAGATTTAAATTGTCCTAGATTTAACTAAAAAAAAGATCGGATTTAGCTTGTTGGTTAGCATGTTAACAAACACATTCTTAAAAGTTTTGAAATGTGTAAACTTTTTTGGCACTGTAGTATACAAAGGAGGCTGGGAAGCAGAGACAATAGCTCTCGGAGTGTAAGGGCAGCTCTGCAGCATACAATGCCAACTCAAAAGCTTCAATCAAGATGACCAGGAACTGGCTTTTTGCTAGTTGAAAACACATTTGTAAAATGTTTCAAATGTATAAAGGGGTGAATTTAGATTCATGGCACATATTTCTTCTCATAATTATATTCAGGGCAGTACAGGGAACTTTCACCAAGTTAATTGAACTATTTCACACTGCCAGGTTTCATTAAGGTAGGAACCAACCCAGCTTAGGTTTGTGTTGGTATTCTCAACTCTTCTCAGACCTTCGTCTTCCTGTAGATAACAGGATCTGTCAATCTGCAAAGTGCTTTTATAACATTTTCACACAGAGCACAGAAAGGAGAAACACACTAATGGAAATGTCCATGACTACAAGAAATTCTCATTTGTATTTGTGGGTGCTGTGGAGCCCAGGACTTGCACTTTATATATTGTACTTAGCGTCATGTTGTATTTCTTCACATGCTCTCCTCAGAGACGGACGCCTTCACTTAAAGCATGTCAGCTGGATCACTCGCAGTTTAAGGGGCACGCAGCAGGAAGACAGGGAGCACTACTATAATCTATCTTAGGCTGATTGCAGTACTCCTGCTAATCACAGCAGTATCAGTCAGTATTAAGGAGCAAGTCATTTGTCTTGTACACTGTTTGTGACACAAGATGTGGTCTAATTCAGTGAAATATTCAATTCACATGTGTACAAAGACATGTACAGACAACATGTACAGTATTTATATATATATATATATATATATATATATATATATATATATATATATATATATATATATATATATTGTAAGATAGCGGGTTGTGAGAGACAGCAGGGAGGGGGTTAAAACCTCCCTGCAAGAGAAACGTGGGAATGCACCTTTTGTTAATTGTTTGTATTGATTTATTGTTTCATTTAGTTTGCTAATTGTTTTATTGTTTAGTTTAATTGTTTTATTAATTAATTATCATCCGCACCTGGGCGTTATTGCGGGGTTTAAAGGGGCAACGAACCCGAGTGAGTGCGCTCGTTTACATTTGGTGTCAGAAAGTGTGGGCGCCCCTACGACCCTAGAAATGGAGAGCATTGAACAATTAATTGCGAGGATCAACCGCAATACTGCTGCTCAATTAGAGCAGACCGCAAGAATGGAGAGACAGATGAGCAAGTGGGGGTTGGCACCGCTGAGGAAAAGGGAGCCAACAGAGTTGGAGCTGTTGCTCCAGAAATGGGAGCAGGCTAGCGTAGCTCCGCAGTCTCCCGAGCCAGAGGGGGAGGAGCCGCCGATTCCGAAGCCCAGAAGGGAGGAGCCGCCGCTTCCGGAGCCCAGAGGGGAGGAGCCGCCGCTGCCGGAGCCCAGAGGGGAGGAGCTGCCGCTGCCGGAGCCCAGAGGGGAGGAGCTGCCGCTGCCAGAGCCCAGGGGGGAGGAGCCGCCGCTGCCAGAGCCCAGAGGGGAGGAGCCGCCGCTTCCAGAGCCCAGAGGGGAGGAGCCGCCGCTTCCGGAGCCCAGAGGGGAGGAGCCGCTGCTTCCGGAGCCCAGAGGGGAGGAGCCGCCGCTTCCGGAGCCTAGGGAGGAGGTGAAAAGCATACCTCCACCACAGCCCCGACCACCACCCCTATGGTCCAGTCCGGCGTCGCTGCGTCCAGTCCCTCACCCCTTGCTCCTGGACACCCTGTCGGTTAGCCTGGACCTCCCGTCACTAGACCTGGAGCCCAGGAGTCGGCAGAATCGGGCACAGTTCTCCACCTGGTCCCCTGCTCCGCACCTCCCGGACACTAAGACGTCGCTGCACTGCTCCCAGACGTCGCTTACGCTCCCCCTGGTCACTGCTTCGCTCCCCCTTGCTGACCAGACGTCACTGCACTGGGTCCCAGCTGCAGACCTCTGCCCGCTGCTGCAGCCTCCAGTGCCTCGGTTGTCGTTCCGGTCGCCCCTGACAAACCGGTGGGGTCCCTCGTCGCCGGTGCGCGGTCCCTACCTGGCTGAGCCGGGACGTGGACTGATCCACCCTCAAGCCTGCCCGTGGAAGAGGGCAAGAAAGGACATTTATGGACTTGAGGGTGGGTGGTTGTGTTTTAGGGGAGGAGGTGGCCGTCTCGTGGCCTGTGTCTTGTAAAGACAAGGGGGGGGATGTGTAAGATAGCGGGTTGTGAGAGACAGCAGGGAGGGGGTTAAAACCTCCCTGCAAGAGAAACATGTGGGAATGCACCTTTTGTTAATTGTTTGATTGTATTGATTTATTGTTTCATTTAGTTTGCTAATTGTTTTATTGTTTAGTTTAATTGTTTTATTAATTAATTATCATCCGCACCTGGGCGTTATTGCGGGGTTTAAAAGGAGAGCAGGCAGTCTGCTCGAGGCTGCTGAGTAGAAGGAGGCAGAAGAGGTGCTCTGTCTCCGAGTAGCCAGAGAAAAAAAAGTAAGTGCGGTGTCAAACCTGTGTGTTTAAGTTTGTGGTTTTGGAAGGACGGGAAAACAGCGTAGCTGTCCCGTGTTAGTCAGGGTGTTCCTGGGTGTTAGTTAGTGCTCGTACAGAGCTAGGTGTTTATTTTGCGTGTTTTGTTTTGTTTGGTGTTCATTAAAAAAATAGCGCAACCGCGCAAGAAAATCCATTTCAGTGTCCTGGGTCGTGTTTTTAAAGGGGCAACGAACCCGAGTGAGTGCGCTCGTTTACAATATATATATATATATATATATATATATATATATATATTTTTTTTTTTGACCTGCATGTATTGCAATTTAAACAAATGTTTTTTTAAACTACTGATGTACAGTTCAACATTGTGAGGGCTAATGCATTTAGAAGCACTTTCGTATTACCTCGGTTTTGTATTCAGTGCAATCTGTGGATAAATCACCAAGATAATCCTTGCAGAAATGTCATGCAGGAATTAATAAGAAACTCAAACAACAATCTAATCTCAGGAACATTTGTTTCCAATTTTGTAATAACATTTTACCATTTTTCATGCAAATTAAGTTGAACCACTGACATTTTGTTACTGATATATTTCTTACTGGTGAATTTCAGTAAATGATTCAAATGTGTTTTAAGATTACAATTTTTATATACTGTATAGTCATAGTAAAGTTGTGGCAAGCAGGTTTCAAGGAGGAAAAAGCTTCTGTTTCCATGCAGCTAAAACTATCTCTGGGGAAACAAATTGCATTTTCTTCTTTCTGATAAAAGAAAGAAGGCTAAGCCATACCTGTCAACACTGAGTTTTCAAAATCCAGGGGCTTTTGTAAACTGAAATCTCATACCTGTCAACTTTTAAAAATACCTTGCGCTCTGAATGCATGCCTGCCATAGGACTCCCCTGGGTCCTAAACCCCGCTATGTACAGACGGGGACTGCAGTAATCACACACAGGCCATGAATTTTGTAGACATTAAAGGTTTGCTGACATAAGGGGGTTTAACAGTAGCATACAGGAGAAAATCTGTCCCAGGAGATGTCCGGGAGAAGGGTCCAAAATACGAGAGACTCCCTGTGAATACGGGAGAGTTGACAGGTCTGCTAAGCTTTTATGGCATTTCAAAATAGTTTGCCAAGAAACAAGGTTTGTGAAAAAGGTTTTAATGCATGTCAAACCACAGACATTTAGCACACACTGGCTTACTTGTGTAGTTAAATATAAGATTTATTAATACTTGTTGTGTGTCTTTCCCCCAACTGGCATCTAATGAAACATGGATGATTTTAGTATTTTGATGTGAGACTTGCCCAGTAGTGGGATGGCCCTTGTATCTAGTATAATAAGGCTATGTACACACACAGGCTAAATGCGGTTGTGAGTTCACCTTTTGCTCTTAATACGGTTTGTATACACACACAGTTCAGTTACAAAGGGAAGTGACAACCGCACTAGTTAATCCTTTTCAGAGCAAGTATCGAGTGCGGTTATTAATTCAGTTTAGTTTGTTAATGCGCACTAACTGTGTGTGAGTATTACAACCTCAGTTGGTGCTCAGTGGATTTCTGCACAACTAATGATGTCACTGTTTATCACACATTTCCGTGTGATAAACATGGCTAATATTAATATATATATATATATATATATATATATATATATATATATATATACATACAGTAGGTGCCTGATGAGCCAAGTTGATTTTGTAATATTAATGAATAGTATAACAAAGGTACCGATAAATAGTGCATACATATAATATACTATTTTTTATTTAATCAAAGTACAATTGTATAATATTTTGTTGTAAGAAAAAAAGAAAATCTCCACTGATACCGAATGTCTCATCTGTGTGTTTTGGCACTCGGAAATGTCTCAGTAAATGACAAAGACGCATATACAACTCCTTAGACATGCGTACGTTTTTAATTTAGTCATTTGTAAACCACTCGAGTCGTTCCCACCAGCTGGTTGGAAGATCACCCAAATGTTTCGATCTACCGTCATGGTACTGCAGATCATAATCACTGTATTTAGCAGTGCAGAAAAAGCAAAACGGCGTCTCCGCTGGTTTTGCAGAATGAGCATAGCTGCGCTTGACGAGCTCTCGATTGATTACCTACAGTACTTTCTTCCAAAAGCATGAACAAAAACACAGCCTCCATGTTGTCACACAAAACCTCACGATCGGCATGTAATGACGCCCAAGTTCAGTGTTTGTTTAAACAGGGAGTGCACTCACTTCTGTAATGAAAGGTGTGAATGTACAACAAACAACCGCAGCGAGTGCCGTTTGTAAATATGGTTGTCGAGCCAACTGCAGTGTGTATGTACGTAGCCTTAGTGCTTTAGCCTATTTTATAATCCCAGACATTTACATAAGAAGGGCCTAGAACTTTAAAATGTTTTTCTTACAATTTGAATAGAGCCTACCTTTATATAGGACATTCTGTCTAAGAACAGATTCTGTTTAATATTTTTTTTAGAAAAGGGATTATTAACAATATTATCAAGGAGAATAAAAATTGAGTGAAAAATGTACTCCTGACAATTTCATGCACTGATTTTATTGCCTGAAGGTATCATTTACATATAAAAAAATGTCTAAGACAAGTACAATTGACTTGCAAAAACATTACTTTTAGAAAACATGCTTGAAATGTATTTAAATCAGGTACAACATAAAGCTAACATTTCTCAAACACCCGTTGGAGGCTTATAGTATATTAGTGAAGGACCTTTTCACCAGGCAAAAACCTTTGCGTTATGCTGTATGTCAGATATACTTAACAAGGTCTGTTTCAGTTCCTGTGCCAAAGTCTGCTTTCCACTGACAAGCGATTGTCATTTTTGCCACACTTACACATTGCACAATTTTGTTGCATCCCAGTTGACTCTTTTTTATTAGCCCAGCTGGGGATGCATATCCCTATTGATGAAAATATGGTTAAGGCACCTTACATACAAACCACTATGTGGAGTAGTGGTTAGGGCTCTGGACTCTTGTACCTTGCTGTACCCTTGAGCAAGGTACTTTACCTAGATTGCTCCAGTAAAAACCCAACTGTATAAATGGGTAATTGTATGTAAAAAAAATAAATAATGTGATATCTGTATAATCTGAAATAATGTATAATGTGATATCTTGTAACAATTGTAAGTCGCACTGGATAAGGGTGTCTGCTAAGAAATAAATAATAATAATAATAAAATAATAATAATAACTGAAACTTGGTAAAGGCATTCTTTATGTTTTGGTGATATTTTGAGAAAAGAAACATTCTGTTGGAAAACTTGGTTGTATTTCTGGAAGGAGACTCCACCTACTATCAGCACATCATATCCAAGTGTGGCTTTCATTCATGTCGCTTCTTTTGTTTGGCCTCTCAGTCACGCGTGGCAAGGCCAAACAGAGACATGGCCGTCTTTAGAGCCTGGAGGAAGGGCTACCCCCAGCCATGGATTCCCTAAGGTTTCCTCCTACCAGCGAGTAGGGTTTTTTTCCTTACCCGAGTGCTGAGTGGTTCGTATTTAGTTTCTGCAGGGTGTGTGCCTGGCTGGAGAGGCCAGGTTCTCCCTCAGTGCATTTCATGCTCTGGGGGGCGTGCGGGCCGTGTCTCAGCTGATTACTTTTCATTCATCATTTTCCTATTTTTGGGGGTAGGTGGCACTGGACTTGTTGTGTTAACCATTCATCATCTTCATTATATCCAGTCATGGTTGGGCGGCTTTGTCTTTTGGGGGGGAAGTGGCTTTATGAGCCACTTCCTATCTGCAGCACTAGACTACATGATGTCATTGTGTATTCGCTAGTCGGTCAGCATTGCGGATATTTGTCAACACCCATGGACAAGGTCTCTGGTCAAATTCATCATCCGTCATTAAATCGGCTGTTTAATTGCAATTTAAATCATCCACATTGCAGATTCTCTGTCCTGAAATATCAAAAGATTCGGCTGACAGAAGTGGTGGATTTGTATGTGTGGCAAAGTGGTTAATTGTGTACAGGTGCAGGTGATTAAAGAACAAACAGACAATTGTAATCCAGGTGAAAAGGTTTGTTTTTATTAGTTGTTTTTGTCCAGTGCCTGATGGCAAAACAAACAGGAAATAATAATGATGGTAAGTAATACAGCGGCATGTATTACTTATATTTATAATCCCCAAGCTGGTCCCAAAATAATAGTCCCGTTCTTGTATCCCCATATTAAACACTAAACACACACACAAGTCCGGTTAGTGCGTGAATTAGTGATTGTGGTGTAATACAGTTTTACAGTGATACAAGTGAAGTGCTGTTCCGGGTTTGTGCTGGCCTCTGGCGACAGCTCCAGAACGTGTTAGCCGTCTAGTGAATACACTCAACAATACACAGTACAAACAAACACGATTTATTTCACCAACAGTACGGGTCCTTCCAGGTCAATGACACAACCAAAACGAAGGAACAGATAACATTGCTTTGACCCCTATTTATACCGTCATTCATGACCCCTTGGTAAACGATTGCATCTGCTTTTTATGATCTGCAGCTGCCACATCATTTCCCCTCTGGGTCAATGAGTTAGTGTTCCAAAGCTCTGTCTCTTTTCTACGTGACCCCTCGGAACAAAGTGTCAGGCCACGTAGTCCAGAGTACTCTGTTCGCGTTACTCACAGGTTGAGAGGGAGATTTACCACCAAGAATCATATTCTTTCTGTCACAGTATGTTATTAACATAATTCCACGATACTCTTATTCTAAAAATGTACTTCAAAATAAATAACAATCTTAATTAAAAAAGCAAAATAAAACACAAGAAAACTGAGTTAACTTGATGGCAGTTGTACAGTAGAATCACTCCATGTAGACTATTTTTAGTAAGCAAGCATATTGCTATTAACAGCCATTTAATTTCTTATGACATGCTTTCAAATAAGATAGTGGTATTCAGTAGCAGCAAGGGAGTCAGTCGAGCAATCCAAATTGCTTTATTACAGTCCATTTAAAGTGCTTTCACATTGTGTTTTCTAGCAGAAAAGCTTTGCTTTTTTTCAAGTAAATAATGGTTGTTTAGGAATTTTATTTTCCTAACGAGAGGCAACTCCACTGTAAGTGTAGGTTACAGACCTAAACTCTTTTCTAAACTGGTTGGTAGGGTTTCCGTTTTCAATAAATCTGACAGTATTTCCAAGCCCATAAAACAGATCCCTTCCCATAGGCTCCAGTACTAGGCCTGTATGTGTTGCGTTCATGTGCAGCTATGGAGGACTTCACTTTCTTCTCTGAATAAAATAACTACATGCAAATTTCATATAATTATTCGACGGTACTTTTGTTTTCTTCTAGACTGCATCTTCCTATTCCTCACCTATAAAAGTGGAAGGGTAACTGCCCCCCATTGCCCCCCTGTAATCCTGCCAGCGCACAAAGTCATTTATTAACCGGATTAACAGGTCCATATCCTTGTCTCAATAAAAAAAAATAATTAACATGTGTTAGACTTTATTTTGGGTTTTGCACGCTACAAAGGTTTGTAACTGAAGTCTAATTTTAAACCTATTTTTGTCTCTTACAAAACAATTAAACTGCTCAGAAACCTATTGGTGCATTTTCATAGGAAAAGACTGTCATTCCCAGTGTGGTTCCTGTTAAAACATAATTTGGTAAATATATAATTATAGCTTAAAATGATACTTCTATTTCATAGATTGGTACACAATAATACCTGTGTTTACCTCCTTTTATACACCATTTTTAAATGTTTTCTGAGAGAGAAGCAGACCATCCGCTGTAAAGTATTAAAGCTCTTCTACAATGTTTGTAAATGTAAATTAGCATGTGTGGGAGATTGAAAAAAGCTGACAGTTTCTCCTGTTTTAATCAATATAAAGTAGATCAATGTTTGGAATGGCTTGTGAGTATTTTTTTACACTGTACCTAGATGTTTGTGGAAAATGTATTAGAAGACTGAGAGAAGTTTAAATACTGGATATAATGTGTAACCTATTTATTTCAGAGGCAAACAATAGAAACTGTTTTAATATATCACCATAAAAAACACAAAGATGCAAGATAAACCATTCTCAATATTAGAACAATGGAATTTGGATCATGTTTTATGCAAACATCATAAAATGGAGGGAGGGGTAAAACAAATCTGTTTAAATGTAATTTGAATCAATACGTACTATACCGTTACATTGAAGGCTGTACTTTTGCATGTCTAGGAGATATCTTTTGGTTCTTTTCAACAGATCAGTTGCTTAAAACTTGAGACTTCTTTTGACCAACTTCAATAATTTGATCCCGCAATGCTTAAAGGAATTCAGAACTGGGGTTGAATAAGCATCCCCAGATACACAGGTTGAAACATCATGGCTAAGCAAGGTTTTATGGCTAAATACATTTCTATAGTTTTTATCCTGTACATACAGTAGGAATATTGAAAGCCGACTACATTTTTTATAGACTTCAGAATTTTCAGCCTGGTTGGAACTCAGTTTTCAAAAGTGACTGTATAGTTTTTAGATGTGTAAGTTTGCTATTTGTGCACATAGATTGGCCTTTATTTCTGAAAGTTAGTGTGATTTTCAGTTCTAGACTGCTTATAAAGGGGATCAGTGTGGTCTAGTGGTTAAAGACAAGGGATTGTAACCAGAAGGTCACCAGTTCAAATCCCACCTCTGCCACTGACTGACTCACTGTGTGACCCTGAGCAAGTCAGTTAACCTCCTTGTGCTCCATCCTGTGGATGAGCTGTTAAATCAATGTCCTATTGTAAGTGACTCTATATATAATGCACAGCTCACAGTCTACCTCTGTAACGCGCTTTGTGGCGGTGGTCCACTATGAAAGGCGCTATATTTATAAAGATATTATTATATTATAAATGAATAGGAAGTGATGTATTCTTTATACATAGTTCCAATGTTTGGACCTATTACCTGATTTTGTAGAAAGAAGAGGTAGGTGTATGTATCACAGCAATGGCTGCGAGCGGCCATCACTGGAAGCTCTGCCCCAGTGTTTAGAAATTAAAATAATACATTTTAAATGACAGAGAAGAGGAGATTGAAGCCAAGTTTTATGGAATTCAAACCCGTGCCATTGCCTTGTATTATGATAAATATTGCTTGGAATTAACATTTTGTAAACAACTTTTGAATGTTCAGGAGGGTTACTTTGAAGTTAAAAATAAATATTCAGGATGTGAAACTCTCAATTTGCTAAATGCAATCAGGTGATGGAAATTACCCCAGCTGCTGTGCTCACCATGGTGTTGGGGGTCTGCTGGGGTCCTAGTATATATTTTCAGTATAGTGTATAATATGTCAAAGTGTGTCAAAGCCTGAAAATTCTACTTTTGTATGCACAGGTATTTTCTTCTTACATTTTTGTAAATATTACTACATGTGTAATGCAGTTACAGTCTCATAATCCCCTACTACACATTAATTAAAGCGTGTTTCGCACTACTGTTGGTTAGAATCTGCATAAAAGCTGTTACTGCACACAAAAGGTACAAGTGCAACAATGTCAAGTTTGAAAATGACATACAAACTGTGGCTTGTGAAATATAATGGCAGGCAATAAAAATGTTGTCCCATTTATGATGTATGGCTACAAATAGAATAATGTATGGGTCAGAATATATTTGCAGAGCTACGAGTGCATTACCAGACCAAAACCAACGAGAGACACATATTGAGTGATAGCATATTCTGACCCACATGTTATTTGCTATATTCTCTGTTTCTTAAAGCATAAGTGAATAAATCATGACACATTTCTATATTTATTGTTTGTCAGTTTTTCATCTGTTGCCAATCTTCTAGATTAAACAGAAATGTAAAATGTTTTTTTTTTATTTCTATTGCTTTTATTCATAAACTGCTGAAATAGTGTATTTAAAAAAAATGCAATTCCTCCCATCCACGGCGATACTACATGCGATATTGCTGACAACACCAATATAGAATGAAATTGTAAGAGAGAGGATAGTGATGGTAAACAAAAGGGGGATTATATTAAAACTCTCAGATAAAAATGTATAGTGTGTTGTGTTATCTTATTGTTTCTCCCACTTTTTTTCTTGTATTTTCATTTTCTTCTCTTTAAAAACGTCTCCTCAGATTCTCCTGTTACTGATATGAACCTCATTGTTCCCGAGTTCTCGTCATTGTTTGGTTGAAGTCCATGTCTTTGTTTTGAATGTGTGATTTCTTCTCCATTGTACCTGTGCTTGTTGTAGCGAGAGTGATAATGATGGTGGTTTGTTATTAAATGAAGATGCCTATCATGACATAGGAACATGTATTTTAAGAATATATTTTTTACACGTACCTACGTATGTACATGAAGATCACAAGGATATATATTTTTTTTAATATAGCGTTCTGTTTCCATGGAAACATAGAACATCATGTTATTGTAGTAGCATGTTAAATTATACTGGATTATCATCCTAATAGCAAAGTCAACATAACAGTATATGGTATGGTGCTATTTATCGTATCAAAACATTAAGAAAATGTAACTTTCCAATAGATGGTTAATTTGAAGTATCCTAAAAAAACACAACTCCCAGTACTGATATAAAATGTAAAAAGCCGAATACCTGCAACGTTCCTATGTGAGGCAACTGTCTTTTATAAGACCTGATTTACATCGTCTACCAACAGCTGTAATTCAGATGTAAACAACTCATTTTAGATTGCCAATCACACCGGTTAATGAAGTCTAAACAATCATGCCTGCATTGTAATGGTTAAGTGCTGGGTTAACTACTCAATGCTTTAAACAATGCGCTTAAACCTGCTTTTAAACGTCTAAAAGCATGAGTTAGTTGCTTTAGGAAATGAACCCTTGAGAGTTTATAGACTCATCCCTCTCAAAGTATGTTATGGAATGTTTGACAAATTGTACTAAACTTTTATGAACTCTGTCAGTAATAAAACATGAATTTTATTAATAAATTAAATGAACTTTTTTTCTGATTTATGTAGCACTCCTAATTTATTCCCCTGATGGAGCCTAATGGTTTGGTTATTAATAGACATAACCTCCTGACATTTCAGGGCTACATATTTTAGAACCTGCTGAATAATACATTAACATTAATATATAATTTCAACAGAAGTGGGTCTGAGGGACAAGGCAGTGACTGCAAGTCATTAAACTTGGTATATTAATCTCAGTGTTGTAGTCTGTAAACCATATATAAACAATCTGCAGCTGAATGGCAACTAATGGAGGATTGGCAAAGTAGATGTGTATCACCAGCATATTGTGTATTCAAGTCTCCCTTCATTGATCTTAGGTGTTTATCAAGAATATCTATGGGGCATATTAAATCCAAAATTATATTTATTGTGATATATCGTCAAAAACATAGTCGTCTGTAAATTGTAAATTAGCAGCAACTATCTGGAAATGCCTATCAACTTCTTACTTTACCATCAAATCATGGGGATGAATTGTTAAAAAACAAATGGAAATGCAAGTTAACAATGAGAAATTATTCTAGCTATGCAGAAAGTTTTCTATTGTATATTGATATATGCTTACACAAATACATATGTGCGTACTGCATTTATAATAGAATAGATAGTGATAAATGATTTCATTAAATATTATATTTCTTTAACAATTAAAAACATACCTGTGTTGCAAAAGTGCAGTTATTTTAAAACAAATAAGAAAAGACATTTCTGTAAGCTTCTCATTTATTTATATTATACTGGAAGTGCTTGTATTGTATTTATAACTTTTTTTTTTTTTTCAAAGAAATGACCTTAATTAACTTATTTAAATACAGAATTGACCTACGCTACACAGTAACTCAAATGTCGTGGCTGAACACGCGTGGAACATGGTAAGGAGAAAGGGGAGGACAGTTGATAGAACAGTGTATTCTAAAGTATAGCTTTAAAAAATCCCTTAGTTTTGTATGGCAGCAATGTAAGGCTATCTTAAAATATCTAAAAGTGCATCAATAAAACTATTGCATATGAAAAGTATACATGAAAGAGGTCCGCATTTCATGTAAATGATTTCAGTCTACACAGTAAGAGCTGAGTTACATACAGAAGCTCTAGAAAATGCACTTCTGTAGACTTGCTGCCAGATGGCAGCAGAGTATTTTAAATGAGTGTAAAAGCAGCTGTTTTTGTTCTGGAATTATTACTGAAGTAAAACAGGTGTAAGTCTTTTGCTGCTTGAAATATTGTGTTGAATGTCTTCGCACATGATGAAGTCCAGACAACAGCCAGCTGGGAAATGCCTGATTCTTAGTAGAAGAAGAACCATCATTCATATATATATATATATATATATATATATATATATATATATATATATATATATATATATATATATTATATATATAATGTCTACTGTATATTTATTTATGTAAAGGGATAATTATGTACTTAATATGTAACAGCAGTGTTATGTGTGATACTTAATCAATGTCTCAATGATATTTGCTTGGTTTCTGTAGGTGGAGGACCTAATATTCTAAAGCAATGGTGCAAAATTCCGGTCTGGAGGTTTGTTCCACCTATACCCTAGATTATTACATTGAACCAATTATACCTCCTTCCAGGACTTCATCAGTTTGGGTACTGAGGACCAGATTTGTGCAACACTGTTGTATAATTTGAATGCTATGGTTAGACAGGGATTGGATTATGACTTGAAGTCAAATCCATTGACTAAACCAGTATAGTGTAGGTTTCCGCAACACTATGTCCTCAGAATGAATACAAATGTTTAAACATGCGGTTTTCAGGGGTACACATACCTCTAGGGGTACATCTGCATTCACACTGAGTCTGTTTAGAGGTTTTGGTCCTCCAAAGTCTGCTTGGGAAACATACCATACTGAGTTCACCTAAAGAGGTGGTCTGGTTTGCTTGATGAACCTCAATGTGAACAACTGCTGGACTCAGTCCTTTTGCACATAGGAAACAAACTATAAAAGGTAACCTGACTCGGAAGTAAACATTGTGCGCGTAGTTCATATTCTGAGGAAACAAGTAGAGCAAAAACAAAATGCCCCAGTTTTTAACCTTCAATTTTTGTCCCGGTCAGACAAAACTGTAACAGCGTGCTCAGCAAGTTAATAGCAGAGTAATGTATTAGGTTGTGTTGGCGCCATTCAAAAATAAAATAAACAATCTGATGTATTATTTGTTTAATCATTCCGATTGTGTGTTTATCACATGTTTAATTGGCAATACTAATAGCTGATCTATTTTTTAATCTGGTTTTTTTGTAGATTTAACATGTTTTGTGATGACAGTATAAAAAAAATATTATGATTTGTTATAAATACACCCAATGTTTAATTTTTAAACTATTATTGTGTTATTATATACTGTTATTTTAATGCCTTCAGGGTTGCTGCAGTGTCAGTGAATTGAAGAAAAAAAAAAAAGTTTTTCACTCTGCAAATCTGGTAGCCCTAAATTACATGGACAGTGCGAGAAACTAATGCTCTCATAAAAATGTGGTCAGACACCAAAAGCCAAGCTGAACTGGACAAAACTCACAAAAATAGTAAAATGACTTTGTTTAATGCCTACAATAGGAGAACAGTGCAGCATTGCGTAACTGAATACTGCACTATTATTCACACAAATTAATTCATTAAATTAGCAAAGTGCTCCCCCAGTGCTTTCTTCCACAGCAATATGTAAGAATCTAAAACATGCTATTAAAACTGAAGCAATATTTCAATAGCTGCCATCTTTCAAGATACCTTGCAGGATATAGTAAACATCCGGTTCACAGACCATTTAAATGAACCGACTGGACTTGTAAACTGCGTTATGAAAAGGACCAGAAAAACAAACTTTAGCTTGCAGCCAAATGAATTCGGCCCCTTTTCTCGCAGATAAGTGTGAACAGCATGCACATTGATAACACAGACCCAGTGTGAATACAGCCTGAAGGCCTTGACATACCAGCACTTTGCTTTTTCTTGACACGTGGCAGACAGTGCCACACCAGTGAGTCTATACCCAACCCTCAATTCCCTTTCCCGGGTAATAAAGTACTATAGCATTAGACACACATAAACAATTGTACTCACCAATATTCCTGATGCTGGCAGAACTAGATAAGCTGGATTAGCTATGGCAACTGCAATAGTGCTGTACCATCTACATCAGGGGTCTCCAACCCTGGTCCTGGGGAGCTGCAGGGTCTTCTGGTTTTCGTTTTCAACCAAGCTCTCAGTTATTTAATTCCACCAATTATTGTTTTAATTAGTCAAGTTAACAGGTGTTCCAGACCTTTAGCCATTGATGATGTAAAGACACCTAGTAAGCCTGCCGGATTGGGGCTCTCCAGTGTTATAGCTAATAATAATAACAATAATAGAAACGGTCTGGATAGTTCTCTCTAATGCATTTATGCATCTGACATATTAACCAACATGAGAAATTAAAAGTAAGGGTATTCGGGGACGAGTTTTGTGAACCGGGGTCTCTTTCGGGGACATTGTTTGACTGGAGACACAGTATCTCATCTGTGGACTGTCCCCAGAAATTGTTGACGTATGGTCACCCTACTTTAGTACCGTGCCTATTTAAACATATAGACAATCACAGGTCTTGGAGAAATCTGGACGTGCTGTTCCTAGACGCGACGCAAAGCAAAACCCTAGAGTGTGAGGGTACATAGAAATCCATTCTATCAAAAAGTGACACAAGGTGACGTGAAGCGCTGGTGTATCCAGGCCTTGAGGGTCATAGGGGTACACAGGACGCCTCAGCAATGCTAAAATAAAATAAAATTACAGAAAGAAAATACTAATCTTGATTTCGATTGAGTGGGTTTTCACTTTGATATTACTTGGCTGTGGCTGCATTTTACTAACAGCAATAGCGGCTGGTTGAATTGTTTTCGGTTTAATAGAGTAAATCCAGATCACAGATTACATCCTGTGTATTGTTTCGAGCCAAAAAGGTATACATTTCTCACTTTTATATAAGAAAAACAATTGAAGAATACTCAGTCTTCAGAAAGTACAACATTTTAAATGGCGCACATAATTATGTTGAGATAGGAAGTTAATGGTAATGTGATAAACATTTACAGTGCAGACTATTTTGGATTATTTATAATAACTTTGCCGAATAGAAAGTGAATACATACAGTGCCTATAGAAAGTCTATACCCCCTTTCATGTTCACCTTTTGTTGCCTGGAATTAATGCATTACATTTTTTTTTTTTTCATTTATCTACACATCCTACCCCACAACTTCCAAGTGAAAAAAATATTCTGGAAATTTATAGAAAATTAATTAAAAATAAAAACTGAAATAGCTTGGTTGGATAAGTGTCCACCCCCCTTGTAATAGCAATCCTAAATTAGGTCAGGTGTAACCAATCGCCTTCAAAATCACACACCAAGTTAAGTGGCCTCCACCCATGATTTCAGGATAAATTCAGCAGTTCCTGTAGGTTCCCTTTGCTGGGTAGTGCATTTCAAAGCAAAGACTCAACCATGAGCACCAAGGCGCTTTCAAAAGAACTCTGGGCTAAAGTTGTTGAAAGGCACAGATCAGGGGATGGGTATAAAAAAATATCAAAGGCCTTGAATAACCCCTGGGGCACGGTCAAGACGATTATTAAGAAGTGGAAGGTGTATGGCACCACCAAGACTCTGCCTAGATCAGGCCGTCCCTCCAAACTGGATGACCGAGCAAGAAGGAGTCTGATCAGAGAGGCTACCACGAGGCCAATGGCAACTTTGCAAGAGCTACAGGCTTTTATGGCCAAGACTGGTCAAAGTGTGCATGTGACAACAATATCCCAAGCACTCCACAAATCTGGCCTGTATGGTAGGGTGGCAAGAAGGAAGCCATTACTCAAGAAAGCCCATGTTGAATCCCGTTTTGAAGTATGCAAAAAACTACTCAGGAGATTCTGTAGCCATGTGGCAAAAGTTTTGTGATTTGACTAAACTAAAATGGATTTTTTTGGCCTAAATGCAAAGCGTTATGTTTGGCGCAAACCCAACACAGAACATCACCCAAAGAACACCAGTTTTGTAAAGAAGAATGGTCAAATATTGCCAAATCTAGGTGTGCAAAGTTAGTAGAGACCTATCCCAACAGACTCACAGCTGTAATTGCTGCCAAAGGTGCTTCCACCAAGTATTAACTCGGGGGTGGAGACTTATCCAATTACGATCTTTCAGTTTTATATTTTTTTTCTCAATAAAACCTTTTTTCCCCCTTAACAGTGTGGAGTATGGTTTGTAGATAAGTGGAAAAAATCCTCATTTAAATGCACGAAAATCTGAGGCACTGACACAACAAAATGTGAAAAAAGTTCAAGGGGGTGTAGACTTTCTAAAGGCACTGTATGTTTCTGAAGAGATTCACAAGACTTATAATTTAAAAGTTTTAAGAATTACTGTTTGGTATTCTGTCCTAAACTAGTTGTTTGTCAGTCCCAAACTGTTGTGACATAAATTATATAATAACATAAAAAAAAATAGATTTGTGAAGCATCAGATTATTCTGCCTTTTATTGCAACTTTGGGACCATTCAGTACAGCACAAATTGTAAAGGGGTGCTTGAGGTGAAACCTCCAGACAGCAGGGGTTCAGTTTTAAAAAAAGGTTGAAAACCACTGATCTAAACCAAAGAGCATTTTGACTAAAAGTATTAACAAAGGACATACCATCTAAAAATAAATGTTGCTTTATTTTAAATCGCCAATATTTGTTTATTAACTGAGATCAACTAGCTTACTAACCTGTTTTACTAACTAAAAATCCCCTACCCCCACAAAAAGTGATTCTCATCTGTTTGTTGATTTTATAAAAATAAAATAAAAAACATTTTGTTGACAATAGTTAGTTAGCTCTTAATGTTAATACATGAAAAAATGGCCATTGTGACCTAAAAATGTATTTGGAGTTGTCTTTCATGATATAACAGCAAATATGTGCTAATGTAGCAAATGCTTAAAAATTCATGTTATTGATTGTATAATCATTTTGGGAATGGACTGTTCATGTGCCGCTCACATACAATACAGTTGCTATACTGATTAAGTATTCTTTTTTTCAGTAGGACGGTGCCGTAAAGTTTTCTGTAGTCAGGCTCCAATACTTTCATTTCATTCTGCCTTTATCATGTTGCTGTTGCTCTTATCTAAAATGCAGCTGTGCAGTAATTATGTTTTAACATATATTTGCACACCACCATAAAATTCATTTTTGGTACCCCTAGGTGCTGTAGCTGGAAATATTTACAGATACACAGATGTGATACACCTCTAGGCTGGAATTCAAATGGAAAGGAAATTCTGAATTATTTTATTTTTTTACCGCAAAGATTTTTTTATGCCTAATGTGATGCAGCAGTCAGTAATAAACTATAAATCATCCAACAGTAAACTATATGATTTTATTTGTTTTTATCAAATTTGATGAGCTCCACAAACTAATTTTGTGTCGTTGTTGAAAAATGCATATAATCAGGAACCATATTTAAAATGTCAGATCTGCTTGACGTCTCAGTAACTTTTTTGTAGCAAAGAAAACTGAGTAACAGTTGTGTTTGATTATTATTTTTTGGTCTGAAAACAGTTGCTTGCATTATATGGTATTGTGCATCTTTTGTTTCTCCGTTCCCATATATAATTGTTTGTCCAATTTATTTATACCTACAGTATCCAACAAGTATGCTTTCTGTCTTTTTGAAATGGAATATGTCTAAGTGGAGAATAGTTGAGAGTCTGGACAAAACAGTGTAATTTACATTACCATATGCATATTTTATTCCCCTTCAGAAAGAACACCTCAAAATAAGTACCTTAATCCTGTGGGGTCAAACTCGTTTCGTTTGGCGGGCCTGATCCAGTACCCTGGCGCTTGGTGTGGGACGAGTGACAGTTATAAAAATACAAAGACGAACCCAAAACCTCAAAATTACTGTGTTTAACAAAAATGATCATACATAGCATGTTTACATTCCCCTAAATAGCACACATTGATTATTTTACTCGGTGTCACCTCCTTGAACACATGTGCAAATGTACCTCCAGCGAGTTCCTTCACATGAGCAACACAAATTGTTATGTTGCTGTGATTGCTGTCAATCACCAACCACATGGGCGAGATGGCAGTGCGTCAGCTGATTTAAGTAACGATACCAGTGATACCAGAAAAAAAGAGTTTTAGTTCTGATTTGTAAGTTCTGTAGTGACAAGTGTCATCATGTCTTTATCCGTGAAGAGAAAGGTGAAACAAGAGGACTGTGTGTTTCAAGAGAAATGGGGAATTTTGTATTTCTTAGTGGACATGAATGGAAGCCAATGTGCTTAATTTGTAAGCAACATGTGGCTGTTGTGAAATAATTGCACACCATGGCAAGAAATATGATAAATATACAGGAACGTTATTTGAAGATAAATACTCTGAATTAGCAGTCATTGAAAAAGCAGCAATCAATGTTTACTAATGCTTGTAGCATAAGTGATGCTGCTGTTAGGCAAGCTATGTGATTGCTCACAAAATAGCTGTTTCTTCAAAACCATTTTCTGATGGAGAGTTTTCGAAGAAATGCTGCTAAAAGCTGCTGAAATAGTGTGTCCTGAGAAGCAGCAAGCTTTCTCCGTCATGAATATCAACAAATCAAAATGTTATTCTTAATTTAACTTGATTCTCAAGATATAGTTATTTGCTCCAGATGTTGATGTTGATGCGCTGGTTCAAGCAAAGGTCCCAGGTATCAGGAGCAGCAGTAGCAGTCACTAATATAATTTATCTTTTGGTGCGTGCGAAATAAAAGATGGATCTTTATCTATTTATATTTTGCAATTTTTTGTTTAGTGTCGGGACGCACATGGAATTTTCATGTTAGGATATTTGTTCAAGATTTAGATTTAGAAAACAGGGACACTGACCTTTCTGAAAGTGAGGCAGATAGTGAGGACATAGAAACTGAAGCAGATGTGCATGTAGAGAAGCCAGTGGGAATGAAGTGGGTGAAGGATTCAGTTCCCCTAAATCTGCCAGATTTTACAGAAGATGATGTTGGCCCTAAAGACGTAGATAACTCTAAAATTCAGTAGATTTTTTCATGTGCTTGTTTGATGAGGAACTGGTAGAGCATATTGTATTTCAAACCAACCTGTATGCCACACAAAAAGGCAATCCATTTCAGCCAACAACAAAAGATTAATTGAAGGTGTTCGTTCCATGATTTTTGTTCGTCCCACCCTGAGCTTAGATGTCATTACATTTCATCACTTATTGCAGTAAATAGATTTAGGTGGATTCTTGCAAACATTCATCTGAATGATAATTCAGTAATGCCTGAGAGAAATGACATAAACCATGACAAGCTTTACAAAGTTAGACCACTCACTGACAAACTAAAAAGTAATTTCCAGAAACATTACTCCCCAACAATGCAGCAGGCAGTAGATGAAACTATGGTCAAATTTAAGAAGGGCTTTATTCAAACAGTACATGCCCATGACACCTGTAAAACAAGGGTATAAAATCTAGACTCGAGCTGACATGAACGGTTACGTCTGTGACTTTCAGATTTATACTGGAAAGGTCGGAGGAAGCACTGATGATAATTTAGGAGAGAGGGTAGTAAAGGCACTCTGTACCATCAGTACCCTTACTGTCACATCTGTACCCTTACTGCAGGAAATGAAGGCAAGGGGACAGTATTGCTGTGGAACTGTGCGGGTGAATAGGAAAGGTTTGCCAAGCCTGAAATTAGAGAAGGAGTTAAAAAGAGGAGAAACTGATTACTCGGTTTCAACTCGAGTGTCCTGAGTCAGATGGAAGGATAAACGTGCTGTCCAGTTACTGTCAACCTTGCACTGTCCTACTGACATTACACAAGTGAAAAGAAAGGAAAAAGATGGGTCTGTTTGGGTGCCCTGTACAAAAATGGTTGTAGATTACAACCATTACATGGGCTGTGTAGATAAAGCTGACATGTTGAAATCCTTTTATGCCACTGATAGAAAGAGCAAGAGCTCTTGGAAAAGGAGACGTCAAGAGACAAATCTGCGACACAAACCCTGCATTCCAGTTGAGAAACGCACAAGCCAGGCACGACACATGCCTGTTCACAACACCTTGAGGCATTGCACTGCATGCAGTACAAAGGAAAACCCTCACAGATCCAGGTGGATGCGCTCAGAATGCAAAGTGGGCTTGTGTTTGAGCTCTGAGAAAAATGGTTTTGCTGTATTCCACTGGAAATTAGAGGATTCAGTGTTTGTTAGTGATTTGACTACGAGGGTCTCTAATGTCGCAGTGGTTTCAATAAGTGGCCACCTAAAAACTCTAAAACGTTTTTTTTTTTTTTTTTTTTTTTTTTTACAGACTTTTGTACCGTACTAGGTTGGAATGTAATTTTTTTCATTAGAATATCTCAAAAATGTAGGTTACTGTGTCTCAAAAGGTTAACTGAATGGTGAAGCAACTCTCCAGACTGGGAAATTGTTTGACGACTTGTGTCTGATTCAGGTTTTTTTCAAGAGCTTGAACAATTTCCAACATTTTGTAGCAAGAGAAACAGTGGCACGTTTCGCTGTTTGTTTACATGCCATTTTGTAGCGATGAGGTGCACTCGTGGAAATCAATACAAAATGAGGCAATGATATCGGTTCTGGAAAGATTGAATAAACCAATCAGTGTGCCTCAAGACACGTTGACAAGTCACGTTTGAAAAGATTTGAATTTAAGATTGATGATGATGAGTTATCAGGTTACAAAACAGGACTGTATCAGTTGTGAATGAATCGCTAGCGGTGCCAAAAAGGTGTTCTTTAAACGAAGTTCCTGTTCCTTTAGGCAGAGCATTTACAATAACGGAAAAATCAGTTCTCTCAGGTTGTTCTCTTAGCCAAAATATTCTTTTAGGAGGTATTACACGGAGACTACTGTACAATAATTCACAGCATAGTTCACACAACCTGTGATTCCAAAGGCAAACTCATGTCACTTGTAATTGCCAAACTGTCAATTAAAACCAATTATTCAATTCTTAATTAAGTGAATTAGCCAGCAATACAAACTCTCAAGCCACTGCCCCCCTCCCTTTTTTTTTTTTTTTTTTTTTATAGCCGGCATAGGTAAACTGCTAAACTGAATCAATATGAGGCATGGGACTGACACAATCTCACAGGGTTTTGGAACATTAATGGCCCCTACACTCTCTCTAAAAAGTGTTACAGTGGCTGGGTTTCTACGCAGCTTAGAAAGTCGTCACTCTCTCTCCACAGTCATTATTTATGTGATGTAGCACGCACGTACCACACACATTCCACACGTTATAGGAAGTGTGCATCTGAAACATTGTACAACTTTAAAGCATGGGTAAAACGGCTCCATTTTTTTTTTTTTTTTTTTATTTTGCATGTTTTTTGTAACTAAAGTGCAATAACTGAACTACAATAGTGAATGTGGGTGTTTGCTATTTCTGCCACTGGCCCGCCTTGACTGCCAGTCACGTTACCACATGTGGTGGCAGCGGTAGGATATAGCAAACACCCACAGACAGTATTGCAGTTCAGTGTCTTGGCGCAATTTTTTTTTTTTTTTTTTTTGGT